>NW_015176506.1:168138-196056 GCF_001447785.1 Gekko japonicus | reverse complement strand
GCCACTAGGGCCAGGTCCTTCTCGGTGGCAGCTCCTATCTGGTGGAATGAGCTCCCAGAGGAGATCAGGGCCCTGCGGGACCTGTTGCAGTTCCGCAGGGCCTGCAAGACGGAGCTCTTCCGCCAGGCTTTCGAATAGGAGCCGCCGCCGCTACCACTACCACCAATGGGGATCGTTTAGCAGCACCGCCGGAGGCCAAGTGGCAGATAACATCAGGAGGCCACAGTAACCTCCCTCGGAATGAAAGGGCATGTGCAATATGGAGAGAGGGTTTTTAGTCACGCGGGATCCTTGGGCGTGGCCCATGTATTAACTATTGTAAATTGTTTTATTGCGTTTTATTGCACTGTGTGCCATACTGTTGTAAGCCGCCCTGAGCCCGCATGCGGGGAGGGTGGGGTATAAATAAAATAAAATAAAATTAATTAATTAATTAATTAATCCAAAACCTCGAGGCTGTGCCTGTGAAGGATCTACCCCCACCACCACCACCCCGCTTTAACCGCCCTTAAGGTCCATAGTGTAGGAACACAAGGCAACACACTGCAGTGGTCAGCTGTACAGGTTACAAAGTATAGATCATTGTGGCAAGGTACCTGCCCTTTAGGAAGTGGCTCAGCCAGCAATAATCAGTAAAAGTGCTACAGGTACAACTATTGTCTGTACTGCAGCCAGACCAGGTCCAAGAGCATCCTTGGGCTGTATGCCTGACTTAATATTGCTTCCTCGTCCATTCAATCATTACTTCTGAACAGTGATTTAGAATGGAGGCAATAGTACCTGGTTGCTTAGATAATGAAATATTACGGCTCTTTGGAAGATCTTATGATCAGGAACGGTTAAACTATATTCAGTTCCAGATTTCAGCATTAAATTCATTCATGGCTTTGGACCCACAGCCACAGCTCTCCATATAAGACTGCACAGCAACTGAAATGGAGACAATAGAATCAGCTGATGGTGCTCCCTTGCTGTCAAGAGGAGATGATGGGGGGGGGGGGGGGATAAAACATTTTCAGTAGCTGTGCCTACTCTGTGAAATAACTTCCCAGCAGAGGTCAGTTAAAAGCAAATTTCCGTCTGAGTTTTTGTAGAAGTTGTAACGCCTTCCTCATCCAGTTAACGTTTAATTAATTATCTGGGTGGTAAGGTATTTTTTTTTTCTAATGGGAGGTTTCTGAAAGATTTTGATTGAGATATTTTAATTGGGTTGTTTTAAATTATAAATTTATGTCTGTTTATATTTGTGTCTACAATATTATGATTTGAATTATAAGCCTCTCGTTTTATTGGATTTGATGTTTATTGACTGTTAGCTGCCTTGAATATAGAAAAGGTGAGATATAACTTTCTGAAATACAGTGAAATTGATTTAAATTAATTGATAGGTGACTGTGAGGAAAGGCTTAAAAAAGAAAGAATGATCACTAAGGAGGGTGTCACAGACTCTGATTTTAATGGTATAAATTCTTGAACAAAACAGGCTTGAGAGTTTGCTTTTAGGTTTCATATCTGCAAAAATGTATTTGCATCTTACTGTTTCTGCAGTGCTCTCCCTGTTGCAACCCTGAGAAAGACAATTTATGAATAAATGGTCTTATAACCAGACTAACAGAGCAGGGAAAAAAATCAGAATAGGGAACCAACTGACCCCTATGCTAGCGTAACTCAGAGTTATGCTGAGTCCCACCAGCACAACAATGCCACAGGTGCACGCCAGTGCTGCAGCTGCATACTAGTGCAGCAATGGCACAAACCCCACTGCTGGCATACATGTGGGTATTTTAGGGGGTGTGGTAGCCATTAGGTGGCTTCCAAAGTGTTTTCAGTGTGGGAACGCCACACCAAGCAGGCTGCAAAAGTGCACTGGCAAAAATGGCATCATAGCCCATTGAAAGCCATGGTAACTTCAAATTCACTCCCCCACACAAAGCTGTGGCCACGCCCATGGAACCCCAAGCAGCTCAGAATACCGAATAAGTACCAGTCAGCACACTTCCCTGCTCCAGCTGCACCACCCTCAGGACCCAATCACAGCCTCCCCACCATACAAATGGTTCCAGGAGATCAGACATGGCACTCCTTTTACCGCACAGCGGCCCCTATGGGACTGCTGATGGTCTTTTGTTCTGCCACAACAGAATGTTACTGGCTGCTCCAGCAACTGTTTTGGCCTATACACAGGTGCCAATCCAATGGGGAGAAGTGACACCCCAACCTCACACTGCAGCAGTTGTAATAGCCCAGACAGATCCAGTTTCCTGGTCATTCCCTCCCCACTGCCATCAAGAAGCTGCCTCTAGTGGCAAAGGACCGAGTGGGCTATCAGTCACAGGGATTGTGATCCCACAAGAACCATTCCATTGTCTGTTGGGGACCCGTGGGGGAGGGAGTGGCAGAAGGGTGTTGATGAAGCAACAAGGACTTGGTGGACACAACAGGAGCAGGGGCCATATTCCTGGCAAAATTGCAGCCACAGAAACACACAGAGATGGGTAGGAGGGTAAGGGGACAGGCTGCCATTCCTGCAGCCACAGACACACAGTGCACAGGCAAGATCGGTGGATCAGCCAACTCACCTTGTGGAAGAAGGGGGGAGGCATCCTGGCAGAAATGCCATGGGTGGTCACTTCTGGAGTGGCTCTGAGGAAGGTGGCTGGCCCTGGTGGGCTAGCATGGTGTGACAAGGAATGCTGAACCCCTGTCAGCCACAGCCACACATCCACCGAGCTGACTGAGCTCTACACCTTGTTGGATGCACTGCATTCAATCTGTACTGGCAAGCAGAATACCCTGTCAGTTCCAATGACACCCAAATGGGGACATGTGATGGGGGGTACAGCCCTTGTTTGGGAGGAAGCCCATATGGGCCTCGTGGCACCCCCATGCACCATAGTGGGGTTCGGGGTGAGGGGAAATGGGGCCCCCCAACTGCTGGTGTGGCTATCTAGGATGCCTCTGTTGCCAGATGGGTGCCTGCATATGCTTGCACTTGAGATGGCCCCTAATGCCCTGCCTTGCAGAAGCCCCTGATGAGTTTCTTGGTCCATATACCCACCAAGGGGAGGTGGGAGGCAGTGCTGCATGGTGATGTTCTGGAACATGGCGCATACTGCAAACAGCTTTACCACTGCCAGAGGCTGCGGAACTCTGTGGCCCCCTGTGTGGTGGAGGCATTGGAATCACATCTTCAGCTGGCCGAATTCCTGCTTGATGACCATGAATTTTTGTCTGTGGGCTTGGTTATAGGCTGCACCGTATGGCGGGTTATCTTTGGGATATGGTGTCAGCAAATATGCAGCAGGGGATGCCCTCGGTTACCTGGAGGGGAATGGCATGTGAGGCATCAGGGGTGGTGTCCTCTGCTGTATGCCCACCGAGCCATGCCTACCATACTAACCCAGGAGCCATCTCTTGACTTCCTGCCAGGCAGCCAACAAGCAATTGAGGCTGGATGCAGCAAAAGATCTGGATGTCATGGATCTTGACCACGAGGTTTGTAAAAATGCCCTGGTAGTCAGAGGAGGCCTGAACATTCAGGCTGTAGTAGTGGTGGCGATTACAGTATACTTGTGGCTCTTCCCAGGGGGTGATGAAGGCTATGTGGGTGCAGTCAACCACCACTACATTGGGGAAGCCTCTGAATGATGCAGACCCTGCCCTGATGGGTGCAAGGTCACCTTCCTTGGTGGGGAAGTGCACTCAGTCCTGGAGGTGTGCCGGCATGGCATCCATAAAGCTGTGTAGGCAGTGGCTAGTTAAGGAATGCAACACCTGTGGTGGGCAACCTGAGCCACAGTCATCTGTATGGCCAGCATCCTTTCCCCCCACTGGATGCAACCTATCTCCTTTGTGAACTGCTCATTGCCCAGTGCCCGCAGCCAACTCCTGGACGGTGATGGCCAGGATGGGAGCATGGGGGGAGGTCAGGCAGAATGAAGGTATCAAAAGGGATTAGGCTGCTTTTAATTAAAGATCTTAAAAGATAACATTGAGTGATTTAAACAAACAATTCCTTTAATGGCATTTCACAGAAGTAAAAACATAATCTCTGAGAGATAAACATTCAAATTCTTGATAAAATACAGTTTCAGTTAAAAATTACCCTACTTTAAGCATTTGGCTGGGATACAAGATTTTCACTTGACACCTGGGATGAATGTCTGACCTCTCTTCAGTCAGAGGGCTGATTACCTTTCAGATATGGATTATTAGAGAGAATAACAATCTCAATACAGCCTTGTGGTTTAGGGGTTAATGCACTGCTTTGGAACAGGCAATGAAACTCTTCGTTTCTATGAGCCTATTTTGATGTACATACTTCCCCCCCCAAGAGTGGGATAAAATTCCATTTCAAGGGGATGTGATAGAGGTTTATAAAATTATACGTAGTGTGGCGAAAATGAGTAGATAGAGATTGTTCTCCCTCTTTTATAGTACTAGAACTCAAGGGCACTCAATGTAGTTGATGGACAGATCAAGAAAGAACCACTTCTTCACATAATGCATAATTATTTTATGGATTTCATTGTCACAAGATGTACTGATGGACACTGGTTAAGATGCCTTTAAAGGCGGTTGGGGATATTAAACAAATTAATGGAAGACTGATTTTTCAGTGTTGACAGGCAGCATACCTTTGAAAATACCACTCAGTGGGAACACCAGAGATAGAGGCTTTGGCCTCCATACCTTACTTGTAGGCTTACTAGTAGATCAGTTCATTATTGTGGGAAACACTTTGGACTTTTGGTTTGACTGAGCATAGCTTTTCTGATGCAGATATTGCACTGGGGAGGAGGGGTGGTGATGGTGAAAAATACGGATTCCATATGAGAATTTTTTTTTTTACAAAATTTGTTGGAAAGACAATGACCACTAATAACTTTGGCTAAATCTTTGCAAATATGTGACAAAGATCATAGCAGGGATAGTTCTGCATTGCCTACTTGAATTTTTGTTTATGTGTCATAAGATTTTCTGGCTTTTTTCAAAAGTCAAACAGATTCAAAACGTAAATGACATGTATTAACATTTCTGTGCCACCCAGTGTTGCCCTGCAAAAGCCTTGCGCAGCATCTATAAGGCTATGGACTATGGCTGTGAGCTGAACTGTATAATAAACATACCAGGGGACTGAACTGTGTGGGTAGCCCAATGATGGTGCCAACCTCCTGGGCTGTAGACACGTGCCCAGCTGAGTGAAGTCTCACCCTGAAGTAGTGTGCCAGCCAGACGTGGACCCATGGACATACCCAGTGCTCCTTGCCCCTGCACCCATACAGGAGGCAAATCAACCTCCCTGATTCCAGAAATATGCAGCAGCCCGCAAGGAGAAGCCATACTTTACACCAGAAGCCTAAGTGTTCCTGCAAAGGACTCCATAGAATGACTTCTCCAACATGCAGGCAGCCTTCCCCCCCTTCCCCTAGCATTACTGCAGGTACTCATCCTCAAGTTAAACAATAGAACTTGACCATGATAGGATTATGTGAGCAGCCAAACACACCCACCGCCCATCAAGATAAAGCAGATCAGGGGTCATTTTGTAGAAAAAGAGGTGTAGGAGCTCATTAGCATAACTCATTAGCATAATTTATTTGCATATGCCACACCCCCTGACATTACCAGAAGTGTGTCAGAAGGCAACATCCACCGCTTAGGCTCCACCCCCAAAATCTCCAGGTATTTCCCAACTCAGAGCTGGCGAGCCTACCTGGAGGAAAACTGCAAAAGCACAAAGAAAATTTGTGGCAGGGGATCAGGGGATTTTGTGAGCCACTGCTCTCTAATACAGATACTTCATAGCTGAAGAAGTGACCAGTGACCCAGTTATGAACAGAGGGTACAGTTCCCATATTTGCAGAAGTCTACAGATATGGGCAACATCCTCCTCATTTGCTACCTACATGTAATGGTCGATGACTCTGTTTCAATGTATCTGAAAATAAGTGCATGAACACGAAAGCTTATAACCCAGAATTAAACTTTGTTGGTCTTAAAGGTGCAACTGGACACAAATTTTGTTCTATTGCTTCAGACTAACATGGCTACCTACCTGAATTTATGCAAACCAGAATTATTCCAGAGGGCTCTTCTACACACGCAATAGGGTTACACTGTACAAAAGACTTCACAGAGTTACTTGAACAAATTATTAAGGTACACCCAACACCTCCTGTCCACACATGCTTAAGGTAGGATAGCAGCTCAATGTTTCATTAGCAGTGGTACTTAAGAATATCTGTTCCAGTGCAACAGAACAAAGTTGGAGTTCAATGGCACCTTTAAGACCAACAAAGTTTATTCACATGAAAGCTTAGACCCAGAAATAAACTCTGTTGGTCTTAAAGGTGCCACTGGACTCAAGCTTTGTTTGGCACATTTTGTGTTTATTGACTGTTAACCTTTATTTAAGCTGGTTATACCCTAACCCATTATCTGAAAGGGGGGGGGAGACGGAAGGGAGGAAAGAAGAAAGGAAGGAAAAGAAAAAAATGGAAAGAAAGGGAAAGAAAATGAAAGCCTCTACGTATGCTTGCTTTCCCCAAGTTCTAAATTTCCCCACCAGCAGTTAAAGAGGAGCTTGAAGGTTTACATTTGAAACGTTCCCAGGCTAGAGGACTCACTCAGCCACCTGTTCTCTGGTCCATTCAACATACAAAAATGAAAGTGAAACAAGAGCTCCACCCAACCTGTTAGTGTTCTTTGAGGGGGTGAACAAACATGTGGACAAGGGGGATCCAATAGATATTATTTACCTTGACTTCCAGAAAGCTTTTGATAAAGTTCCTCATCAAAGGCTCCTAAGTAAGCTCAAAAATCATGGGATAGAAGGACAAGTCCTTTTATGGATCAAAAACTGGCTAGTTCATAGAAAACAGAGAGTGAGTGTAGGTGGGCAATTTTCTCAGTGGAGGGTGGTAAGCAGTGGGGTACCGCAGGGATCAGTACTTGGTCCACTGCTTTTTAACTTGTTCATTAATGATTTGGAGATGGGAGTAAGCAGTGAAGTGGCTAAATTTGCGGATGATACAAAGTTGTTCAGGGTGGTGAAAACCAGTGAGGATTGTGAGGCACTCCAAGGGGATCTGTCAAGGATGGGCGAGTGGGCGTCAACATGGCAAATGGGGTTCAATGTGGCCAAGTGCAAGGTGCTGCACATTGGAGCCAAAAATCCTAAATATAAATACACATTGATGGGGTCTGAACTGGCAGAGACTGAGCAAGAGAGAGATCTTGGAGTTGTAGTGGATAACTCACTGAAAATGGCGAGACAGTGTGTGACTGCAATAAAGAAGGCCAATGCTATGCTGGGGATTATTAGGAAGGGTATTGAAAACAGATCAGCCAATATAATAATGCCCCTATATAAATCAATGGTGAGACCTCATTTGGAATACTGTGTGCAGTTCTGGGCACCACACCTTAAAAAGGATATTATAGCTTTGGAGAAAGTGCAGAAAAGGGCAACTCGAATGATAAAAGGGTTGGAACACTTTCCCTATGAGGAAAGGTTAAAGCGCTTAGGGCTCTTTAGCTTGGAGAAAAGACGACTGAGGGGTGACATGATCGAGGTTTATAAGATTATGCATGGGAAAGAGCAGGTAAAGAAAGAGGTACTTTTCTCCCTTTCTCACAATACAAGAACTCGTGGGCACTCCATGAAACTGCAGAGCGGTCGGGTTAGAACGGATAAAAGGAAGTCCTTCTTCACCCAAAGAGTGATTAACACATGGAATTCACTGCCACAGGAAGTGGTGGGGGCTACAAGCATGGACGGCTTCAAAAGGGAATTAGATAAGCATATGGAGCAGAGTTGGTATAGCTAGGGGCCTGGGGCAAGTGATGCTCTGTCTTCTTGGTGCTTGGGGGGGGGTCAACAGTGGGAGGGCTTCTAATGTCCTGGCCCCACTGCTGGACCTCCTGATGGCACTGTTATTTCTGGCCACTGTGTGACACAGAGTGTTGGACTGGATGGGCCTTTGGCCTGATCCAACATTGGCGTCTCTTATGTTCTTATGTTCTTATAACAGGACCAAACTAAATTACACAGATATAAAGGGAAGAGCAGACTGTTCCATTACACATAGACATATATACAAGAGGAAGACCTTTGGGAGAAGTGAGAGACCAAGAAATCTAATAAAATAAATAAAACCAACTAAAAGGGGGGGGGAGATGGACTTTGAGCTGCGGCAGGATGGCTGAAGAAGGAAGCCGAGCTGAGGAGACATCCCTGCCTTCCCTGCTTGATCTTCTCCAGGTGCCTCGCAGGGGGAAAGGAGGCTAAGGGGGGGGAAGGAGGGCATGTCTGCTGGGCTCTAGGAGGCTCAGGGGGAAAGGTGGGCATGTCTGCCCAGCTTCCCTTCCTGTCTCCAGCCAGCCCAGGGTGGCTGGAGACAGGAAGGGGAGCCTGGCAGACATGCCTGGCTTCCCTGTGGGATCTGCTCTGAGTGTCCTGCAGCGAGAAGGTCGCGCAGGGAAGCCAGACTTTTAAATCCCCCCCCCAAGTTCCTCCGCAAAAGCGGAGTGGCTCAGGGGGAAAAGAGGGCATGTTTGGCTTTCCTGCACAAAGATCATGCAGGGAAGCCGGGCATTTAATTCTCCCCCCTCAGGAGGGGGCGAGGCCTGGGCTCGTTATTACCGGAGCACCGCTCTGGGGTGCTCCGGCAGGAAACAACCCCTGATGCAGATGCAGATCACTGGATCGTTGACTGGCCAAGCACCTGGAACGACTATCTTTCCTTTTCCTTTGTCTTAAGCTATCCACTCTGAGAGGTGTCACTGTTAGTAAACATTATATCGACTGCCCAACACTTAATTCCATTCTTTTGGCCCATTAAGAAACTAGCAGCTTCTAGTATCTTCCTGGGGACTATGTGCCTTGGCAGCTCATGCCCCAAGCCCCTCTTAGGGTATATAAGAAGAGCATCTGCCCATTGTTCGGTCTCTCTTCTCCTGCATGCCTATCCCCACCCGATCTTGCTGGACCATAAGGAAGGCTGAGTGCCAAAGAATAGATTCTTTTGAATTATGGTGCTGGAGAAGACTCTTGAGAGTCCCCTGGACTGCAAGGAAATCAGATCAGTCAGTCCTAATGGAAATCAACCTGACTGTTCCCTGGAAGGCCAGATACTGAAGCTGAAGCTCAAATACTTTGGCCACCAAATGAGAAGGGAGCACTCACTGGAGAAGACTCTGATGCTGGGAAAGATTGAAGGTAAAAGCAGAAGGGGACGGCAAAGGATGAGATGGTTAGACAGTGTTATCGATGCAACAAACGTGGAATTAAGCAAACTCCAGAGGACAATGGAAGACGGGGGGGCCTAGTGTGATGTGGTCCATGGGGTTGTAAGAGTTGGACTTGACTGTGCAACTGAACAAGAACAAGGCTGGGAGACCACCCTGTACTCACTGCCTCAGACACTGCTCTTCTTGCCGACTTGGATCCTTCTCTCACCTCGCCCTTCACGATCTTCCTTTCACCTCACTGCCTCAGACACACTTGTCGCCTCCTACACTCTCTTGCCGCACTGCCTTGGGCACTCTCACCGCCTGGGACTCTGTACAAGATCCTTAGTGCTGAGCATGTGGCTGAACCCAGTATGGGTTCTTGCAGCAGCACTGGAGTGGGAAGCAAGGTTGCTGTGGAAGTCTTCTGTGATTGAACAGGCAGTTCTTTTTCTACAGCGTGCCTTAACTGCAGTCTGCAGCACTCTTTTAAAAGGGAGGGGGGAGCTTCTTGGCCAGCTGTGGCTGGTGCCCAAGTGGGGAAGCCTCGATCTGCAAGAGTGAGCTGATGCTTCGGGGGTTTCTTTTAGGTTAATCTGTTGTTGTAGTTTGGTTATTGCTCCTGGCTCATAATTATTTTTTGCTTAGACTTGTGTTTAATTAAAAAGGGGGGGGGAGGAGAGAGAGAGAGAGAGAGAACACGCTCCTTTTGTGGCTGTATAATATCACAGAAGGGAGGTTTCTTGCTTCCCCCACCACCACCATGCAAGTGGCTCTTCTCTCAAAATAATAACTAATAAATAAAAATTGTCTATAAATAAATAAAAAATTAAGGATTCTGCTTGGTTAATAGCACGCTCAGGGGATTAAATCCAGCTCAAGGGCAAGTAATAGTTTCAGTAGTTGTGTGTTATATATTTTGACTGTTATTTTTAGTGGGGGCATTTTTGAATTATATAGAGTAAACAGGGCACACTCCTGTTTGGGGCTTGGGGTTTTGGGGTGCTGTGCATAGTTCATTTTTTGGGTTTAACCTGTCTCAGTTTTCTCTTTTTATTTATAGTAGTGTAAAATTTGAGCATGCCTCCTAATCAACAAGTGGCTAGAGCAAAGCGGGCACAGCCAGCCCCACGGTGCGTGGGTGGCCTTAATAAGAAACCTACTAAGGCTGCTGCTTCGTCCAGGATGAAGCAGTCCAAGACTGTAAGGGTGGCAACTGCCCCTAAGGGGCGGAGGCATGTAGCCAGACCCCCAGTGGCTTCTGAGATCCTAACACCTTCGGTGGCCTGCAGTGATCCAGTTTTTGAGGGCATCTCTCAGGCACTTGTCCTCCTTAATAAGTGTTTTAGTCAGTTTGGTGATCAGCAGCCTCAGCCTGCCTTTCAGCTTTTGCCTGTCCACCCTAGTGATCACTGTTTGTTGGGGTTTCAGCTCAATGGGTTTTGGTATGTGGACAAGGCAATGCCCATGGGCTGTTCAGTGGCTTGTGCGGCCTTCAAGGCTCTCAGCTCTTTTTTGGAATGGGCAGTAAAGAACCACGCTCATTCTCCCTTCATCACTCACTATCTGGATGATTTCTTGTTTGTGGGGCCAGCAGACACCCTTCTTGTGCAGAGCATTTGGCCTCTTCTCAGGACTTGGCTGAGCAGCTGAGGTTTCCTTTGGCAAAGGATAAGACAGAGACCCTGTCTACCTGCAGATTCTTGATTCTCCCAGCTCCCTGAGGATAAATTGGTCGCTCTTAGGGCCCTTATAACAGTAGCCATGACTGGGCAATAGGGTTGCCAGGTCTGGGTTGGGAAATACCTAGAGACTTTGGGGATGGGTCTGGGAGAGGGTGGGACTTGGGGAGGGGAGTGCCATAGAGTCCACCCATCAAAGCAGCCATTTTCTCCACGGGAGCTGATTTCTGTCAGCTGGGGATCAGTTGTAAAAGCGGGAGATCTCCAGGCCCCAGCTGGAGGCTGGCAACCGTACTTGGCAAAAGTGCACTGTCAAGGAGATTCAGATCCTCTTGGGTCATATCAATTTTGATTGCATGGTGGTTTCTCCAGGGTGGGCTTTTTGTACCTATCTGGCCAGGGCTACCTTCAGGGTGCGTTCTCCTCACCATCACATTACGATCACTAGAGGCATTAAGGCAGACTTGTCACTTTGGTTAACTTTCCTTTCCTCTTTTAATGGTGTGTCTATCTTGCAAACTCCTCTTGACTTAGAACCATCTTTTCAGATTCATTTAGATGGCAGAGTTTGGTTTGATGTATTTTTCAACGGTCACTGGTGTGCTAAGTATTGGCCCACCAGTTGGGCAGAGTCAGACAACTTTAGGAATCCTACCTTTCTAGAGCTTTTCCCAATTCTGGTAGCAGTTATCATCGGGGGTGATACACTCAAGGATAGGAGGGTCCAGTTTTGGTGCGATAACCGGGCTGTTGTTTGTGTCATCAATTGCCAATCCTCACACTCTGAGTGGCTGAGTGAGTGAGTAAATTTGTCCTTCTGTGCCTGTCAAATAACACCTCCTTCTCAGTGGCGTATATTGCAGGTATTGATAATGATATCACAGATGCCTTGTCTTGGATTCAGGAGGAAAGGTTTTGAATGTTGGCACTATAGGAGCTGCAGTGGCTCAAGTGGTTAAGACACTGAACTGCAGGCTGTGGAAAGTCAGTAGTTCAGCAGTTCGAGACCCGAGTGTGCTGCATGATGGAGTGAGCTCCCATCTCTAGTTCCAGCTCCTGCCAACCTAGCAGTTCGAAAGCAAGAAATTGCAAGTAGGTAAATAGGTACCACTTCAGTCGGAAGGTAACAGCATTCCGTGCGCCTTGGTGTTTAGTCATGCCGGCCACATGACCATGGAAATGTCTTTGGACAGTGCTGGCTCTTCGGCTTTGAAACGGAGATGAGCACCGCAACCCTAGAGTCGGATTC
The DNA here is from genome assembly GCF_001447785.1 of Gekko japonicus. Taxonomy (NCBI): domain Eukaryota; kingdom Metazoa; phylum Chordata; class Lepidosauria; order Squamata; family Gekkonidae; genus Gekko; species Gekko japonicus. The sequence continues at coordinate 183,891 of NW_015176506.1, read as the reverse complement.
GACTGGCTTTTGAGCAAGGGAACCTTTACTTTTACCTTTTTACCATAGGCGAACAGCTACCCGGACTCCTTCCAAGAGGAGCCGTGGGATTCTGACACACATTAATCATGCAGTGAGTATTTAATTCTATCACTCCCTACACTCACTCTTCATACTCTTGGGCTGTGGAAGCCTTCCTGGAATTTGCCTCTTCTAATGGGTGAGATTCCTGGCTGGTTTCGGAGACCCTGGTGCTTCAATATCAAGCTTTCATGAGGGAGCACAGGCTTGCACCTAGGACGATGGCTGTTCACCTGTCTGCCAAATCTTTCTTTAGCAAGGCTCAGGGCTACCCAGATCCCTGCTGCTCTTTTATAGCCCACAGGGCAATTGAAGGGAGGAGGAGGCTCGCTCTTTGTGAACCAGATACTCGCCTTCCAATGACCCATGGCATTTTGGGTGCACTTTTACAGCAGTTCCCAACCATTTCTTGGTCTGAACTTGAGGTTAGTTTGTTTTGGGCTACCTTTACACTGGTGTTTTTTGGAGCCTTCCATTGCAGTGTGCTTGTATCTGCAACAAGATATAACTGCTCAGGGTGGGCTTTGTGTTTAAGTGATGTTCACATTCAGGGATCTACCCTGTATGTGCTTCTTTGTAGCTATAAGACAGATCAGGAGGGGCACGGGTCCCACATTTTGCTTAGATCTGCAGGAACTGGTCAGCCTTGCTCTGTGTGTCTCAGTGGGGAATATCTGGCCATATGCCCTTCGGGGCAAGGTCCTCTTTTCTTACATGTGGATGGCTCTTTTTTTAACCACTTTCAGTTTGCTAGCATACTTAAGGCTGAGATTGCTGCCACTGGACTTTTCCCTGGGGATTTTGGCATGCACTACTTTTGGATCGGTGCTGCCATCTCTGCCTCTGAGTATAGGCTGTCCTCTGTTTCTATTTATTCAGTAGGCCACTGAAGGGCCTTGGCTTACTGTGCTTCTGTCTACCCTTGTGTTGGTCTTTCTACCAATTTCTTTAATTTTTAGTTTCTTCAGGCCTCATCAGGACAGTTTGGAACATTGGCCACTGTATCATGCACTGGGCTGGCTGTTATGCTTCCACTTCTGGATGGGGGATTTCACTGGGACTGAATAACCATCTGCGGGTTGTTTAGATGGGATGTAGGGTTATGCATTGGGATGCCTTCCTGCCTACAGTTCAGCATGCTGTTGCTTCCAGTGGACCTCCAGACGCATTAGTGATCCACCTGGGGAGAATGACCTACCCAGTTGGAAGGGTATCGACCTCTCTTTGGCTATTTTGGCATAGCCTTTCCCTGTTGTAACTTGTTTGCATATGTCATAGATCATTGCCTGAGAAATTGATATTTTTGCTATAAAACCAAGCAATTGATAATCAGGAAAAGCAATATATATTGCCTTATAGATGATACATGGCATTTAGTGCAGGGCTGTCTTTGGAGCATTCTGTTTTGTTTGTCAAACTACTACAGCCATCAGAGAATAGGTCTGCAAATGGCTCTGGGAACAAGTCAGTATTATTCTACAAGAGAAGTTATGGTGATAGTTGCAGGCTATAAAATTGTTTCAGCTGCCTAGATATAAATAGGTTGGGATTGTATTCAAATTGTTTGCCAAAATCCAGCATGCTTGACCACTTTCTTGATAGTATTTTGGCATGTTGGAAGTGGTGTGTGTCCAACAGTTCTACCAGTAGATGGAAGGTAGCAAAGACAGCAGATCATTCTGCAGTGCCAGATACCCATGTCTGCTTCCCAGGTGGCACTTACTGGTGCTTCTGAGAAACTGAATTAATTTGACGTCCCAATGGCTATAGATGCCTAATGTTAAAATATCCAATTATAAAACCAGTAAGTGCTTTACAACCAGAAATATGCAGGATGTCTTCCAGCTACCATCTGAACTGCAATCACGTTGCATGTGAATTAGTGCAGCTGTTTAACAGCTGAATAGCAGTAACACCCCACCACGTTTTATTCTTTATATTTCCATTTTACATAATATAATCACTTCACTTAGAATGTTGCCTGGACACTGGAAGCAATAGTTCTGCCTGCTGTAGGAACCGTAATGATCACAAATGAGCTTTATCTTGATTTCACAGCCCTTTCCTTCCTGGTGCAGTGGCTGAAATAGAAGTCACCTTTGCCATATCCATGCTCCTTTATAGTAAACTGGAGCATTGGGTTAAAGGCAAATATAAAATACTCTGGATCGTCTCCCAGGAATTTTGCTGGAGGGTTTAGTTTGTGACACTGTGGCAAAGGTTGCAGCTAAGAATTCATTTTCATGTTATTTTATCAGGCAAGAAAAATTTCTCCAAGTCACATGAATCCAACAGTTAGGTAACATGTGTTTAGTTTCCCTCTGGGCAAATATTCCAGTCTCAAGAATCTGCTTGCACTTCATGGGCTGATTTTGACAGACAGTTTGAAAGAAAGTCCATCACAGAAGTAGTCTCTTGTCTGAAGAAAGTCAAACGAGGATGGCACTATATGTCATTTCAGTGTGTTGCCAAACATATTTGCTTAATAATTAAAATACAGGGACAAAAAGAGGGGATTTGTGGGGAAGAATGGGTACATAGGATACTAAACCTTTCCTGCTTGTACAGATTCTCCAGCAAACCACCCCCCCCTCGCTGGTTTCAGACCAAAACTAGGGAAAATAATTTTAGGAACTGCTTGAGGGAATTGGAATGAGAAACACCCACTCCTGCCCAGTACTTTTTCTGCAATCGCACTATGAAGCTTTCATAAGATTGTCCTAGTAGGATCCTGGCCCTTTTAACAATGACACTGGTTTATCTTCTCACTTTTCAAACTTCACATACTTTGTCAAGAATATCCAGGTCAAATCTGCATTTGTCTTTCCCACTGGTGTTCCAGCTCTTTGCCTCTGTCTTCAAAAAAGCTGTCTACATTTGGTTCCGTTTTCACGCCTCAAGAGTGCTAGCATACTTTTGCACGTCCGCATATGTTTATTGTCCTTTCGTGGCGGCTTCACTGTCATTGCACCTTTGTACTGCTTTAAAAGAATATTCTCCAAACAACATTCAAACAAGCTGTTAGCAGATGTGTTTTAAAATGTATTTTTATTTGTATGCAGTGTATCTGCATTTGTGTATGGGTTTTGGGATGCTGTGTGGTTTGCCTGCCTGCATTTGGAAGCTGCTGTGCCAATGTGCTGCCTGCACCAGTATGCTAATAAAGGCACACACACACCTACCCATCCTGCCTTGGGAAAAAGAAGCATTCTCCATTATGCTCAGCCACAAGGACTCTTACAAGCAACAGCTTTACCACCATCAAGGAGTTCCTGGATGACACGTAACCCTGTATCTGGTTTGCATCTGAAAATGACTTCTTTCCTGTTGATTGCTTGGACCAAGGCAGAGCATCTACACTACAAAGGTCTCCATGGTGATACAACTTTGACACCTTGGCCAAATGGTTCCTATAGAAGCATAGGGTAGAACTTGAATATTGCCCCACTCCCTCTAGATAGGTACGTCACATCCCAATAAACAATAGGTATAAGGACTGGGACGGACTACAGACTGGAGGTTGGCACTAAGGCCAACCCCTAAACAACGTGATAAAAGGCCAAGCACATCCTTTGTTTGTTGCTAGCCACCTTTACCCCCACCTTCTGCAACTTAGGTTCTGCCAGCTAGCAAAGCAAGCTAGGTAGCCATCTTTATTCTCCTTTAGGCAACTTAAGTTCTACTACAGGTAATTCTCACATGCTCTCTTGGGAGTGCACACCAAGATAGCCCACACGTGTTTGGCTGGTCCATCCGTGTGGAGTAGAATCCCTCTAGATAGATCTTTTTGTTCCCGCATTCTTCATTGAGAAGATCAAACCTCTCTCTGGATCAGATAAATATTAACTGTTATCCTTTTCTGTCTTTACCTCCAATTAGTTAAAGCTTTATTATTTTCCCTACTGATTGCTTTCCATTGCTATTTCATCTAAAGGACCTTGTGTGTATGTGTGACTGATTCTGTTTATTGGTATGCTTGTGTATTATTCAGTAAAGACAACATTTATTCTTTAAACATCCAGTTGTGTTGTCTCCTTATTGAGAAAAGGGAGTGTTCGTTCTGATTCTGATCTCTGTATAAACAGATCAAAAGAACTCTAAGGCCCCCGTTGTACATAAAACGGATTTGGGCTACTGGATTAATCCTCCACCAGAGGACTTCCGCTAACAAAGCATAGAGAAAGATGGCGTCACAGCAGCACGAAACTGATTTCAAAATGCAAATGCAGATCCGACCTCTGTGTTGTCTTTGTGACATGCTCAGAACAGAAAGATTGAAGGTCAAAGAAGACGGGGACGGCAAAGGATGAGATGGTTAGACAGTTTATAGATGCAACGAACATGAAATTGAGCAAACTTCAGAGGATGGTGGAAGACAGGAAAGCCTGGCGTGATCTGGTCCATGGGGTCGCGAAGAGTCAGACTCGACTGTGCGACTGAACAACAGCAGAACAGTATTCTGTTACAGAGGAAATCCAGACCATTAAAACAAACTACTCCTGGGCAATATAGCCTGGATTCTTCCTCATCTGCAATCAAGTGAACTTTTCTCAGCTTTGCCAGCATCCAGGCATGAAACATTCATTCACAGCACTAAATGCCTCCAGTTTGAGCTCCTCCTCTTTCTTTTCTTTCAAGCTATGATGATTGGTTCTCAGCAGTTGAAGCCACCAGAATTTCTTTTCTTAATTACTCTTATCCCATATGAGTCTCCTAAACATTGTTAATAAAATCCTGCAGTAAAAATACATGTAGACATACACAGATTACAAGCAACTTTCAACAACATTTCAAAAGGCATTTTACACAATTAATATTTTATCAAATGATGTAAACAGTTATCCTTACTTTATGAGGACACAGCCCTGGAGAGGAGAGGCGGGGTCTACAGCGCAACGATGGTGGACGCCTTTCCCGAGGCTTGGGGAGGGCACTCCGCACAGCAGCGGAGGGGAGGGGTGCTGCTGGATCGGCGCCTCCACGGGGGGGTCAGGGAAGCCCCCCAGGTCATAGGGCTTTTGAGGGTGAGCCTCTTTTCCTGCTATCTACAGGGGAATTGAGGCTGCCCTCCGCCCTGACAGTCCTCCCCGCTATCTGCATCCTCTTAGCGAGGCACAAGATGTGCTGACCCAGTCAAGCGCAGGAGATCTGGCGAAGGAGCGATTACGAGCATGGTTAAGAAACAATGAACTGTGAGTTAAAATAAGCGAACCCTAAACAGAAGCGTAAATTCCCCCCCCCTCTGAAACCTCTTGAGCGATTGGAATCCTGCTGAGAGGGATGCCTCTTGGACGCATTTGCATAAGCAGAGGAGGGAGGAGAGAGAGAGAGAGAGAGAGAGAGAATTGTAAACGGACACTTTGAAGCGAAATCCCCCCCCAAAACCTTTTGAGTGATTGGAATCATGCTGAGAGAGGGAGACCTCTCTGATGCATTTAGATAAGCAGAGGAGGGAGGAGGGGGAGAGAGAAAGAGACAGTTGTAAACAGATACTTGGAAGCGGAAAGCTGTGGGAGATATCCATGAGTATTTAAGCGACTAGACAGCGTGTAAGCGATTTTCGGAGCCGGGAAGAAAATGATTTTATATTGGAATTAAAGTGTAAAAATGGTGGACACTCCAAAAAAGTCAGTGAAAACAACTCCGAGAAGAAGGGAAGTGAAAGTTATAGAACTCATAGCAGAAGCCACCAATCTGATTCTTGAGGAACTTGTTGGTATTAACCATCAGTTTGCCAAGATAAATCAACAACTCGTGTCCCGGCAGCTGCAGTTGGCAACAATAGCAGAAAAGATGGAACAGAGGGCTGTCAAAGCACAAGAGATGGACACTTAAACTAACAGCAATCTCAAAGAGACAAGGAGGGAAAGCATGAGAGAAACAGAAAAGATTTACAAGGACTTAACTCCTTCCCGGCAGATGTTTTTAGAAAGTGTCGTCTTAAATTCGGCTGATAGAAAAGAGCTTGAACCTGACCTCAAGATCAAGAAGCCTGTGAGATGCCACTGGTCCCCGAGGATGAGACCAAGAAGGACGAGGCTTAAAGGAAGAGGCTTAAGATTCGCGGTGTTATTCCTTTGGAGAAGGAGGAGGGTTGCAGAATTTCGAGTGAATGTCTAAGAAGCCATCAAGACTTTAGAGAGAATTAACATAGATGTAAAGGCGGAAGGACTCTGAAAATTGCCCTTACGAAGAGAGCTGGAGGAAATGCTCTGGAAATCTTCTCATGACAAGTAATAAATTAACACATAAGCTTAGAAAGACAGGATCTCACAAAGTATATTGTTTATTAACAGGTTTTTTTTTCATTACTAACTGCAGTCTGACAGGGTAATGCTCTCCTACTCTTGGATTTTTAGTTTAGTGTGGGTTACTTTTCTTTCTCCTTAGTTGTAGTTCCCCTTCCCTTCTTTTCTTTGTAGTTTATGTAGTATTATAAATATTTTAAAAATCCCCTCTGGGGGTCTTTTTTTTTTTAAAAAAGGACACAGCCCTGGAGAGTCCCAGGTATAGCTAGGCTTTTGCACCACTATACACAATCTCATGATATTGGCTGCTCATGCTGATTGGCTACCCAAGCATTATCCTGCTGCATTACTCATTACTACCACCTGTGCCTATCTATCCCAGCAAGCCTTGTGTTTCACCCCTCCCATCCAGGCAGGCAGGCTAGTAGTGATCCGGGGGAATGTATTACCTAAGGAGGAAAAGTATCCTTGGACAACCATTGGACGAACTCAATTGATGCCATATGAAGAAGTCCTTCCTTTTATCTGTTCTAATCCAACTGCTCAGCAATTTCATGGAGTGCCCACGACTGAGAAAGGGAGAAAAGTACTTCTTTCTCAACCTGCTCTATCCCATGCATAATCTTATAAACCTCGATCATGTCACCCCCTCAGCCGTTGTTTCTCCAAGCTAAAGAGCCCCAAGTGCTTTAACCTTTCTTCATAGGGAAAGTGTTCCAACCCTTTTATCATTCTAGTTGCCGTTTTCTGCACTTTTCCCAAAGCTATAATATCCTTTTTGAGGTGTGGTGACCAGAACTGTACACAGTACTCCAAATGAAGTCGCACCATTGATTTATACAGGGGCATTATGATACTGGCTGATTTGTTTTCAGTTCTCTTTCTAATAATCCCCATCATAGCATTGGCCTTTTTTATTGCAGTCACACACCGTCTTGACATTTTCAGTGAGTTATCTACTACGACTCCAAGATCTCTCTCTTGGTCAGTCTCTGCCAGTTTGGACCCCGACAACATGTATTTATAGTTAGGATTTTTTACTCCAATGTGCATCACTTTGCACTTGGCCACATTGAACCCCATTTGCCACGTTGACACCCACTTGCCCATCCTTGACAGATCCTTTTGGAGTGCCTCATAATCATTCCTGGTTCTCACCATCCTGAACAACTTCATTGTTCACCCTGAACAACCTTATTAATAAATAAGGTCTCCTCTAGTTTGACCCTGTGAGGGTCAGTAGTTTGAAGTACACAGCTATATGTGGAAAGTTGGTCATGTAAATGTCAGTTTATATGTACGATAATGGGAGTCCCTCGCTGCATTTTAGATCTATCCCTCAGAGCTGAACTCAGCTGAAAGTCATTGGAAGCCAGACCATGGCTCAGCACTTTACGCTAAGGCTAAGGATAATTTTTGCTTCAGAAGCTGAAGGTTTGCTATCAGCCGCTTCCGCACTGTCATTTTTGTCATTTTGTCATTTGATTGTCCCTATTGCTTTTTTTTGGGGGGGGGGGCTTTTCCACATGTGTTTTGCTCCCTCTGGGATTGTTAGAGACAGCAAAACACATTGGGGGGGAAACCCTGAAGCAATAGGGACAAACGAGTGACAAAAATGACAGTGAGGAAGTGACCATACTTTCTTAAACAAGATGCTTACCATTCTCAATAGGTGTAGATAGTAAATGATAGATTAAAGCAGCTAGGGCTTATAACTGAAGATATCTTCTTCTAGGTAAGGCAAAGACCCTTTTGCTTGTCCAGCATTACCTTACATAGCAGGATTACAACAGCATGATGATTCACTCTAGCAGAGTCTGCTCGAGTCATTTTTTTTAAATTTTACCTCCTCAGACTCTCCCATTATACATGAAACACCTAACAGCCCCCCACCATGTTAGGCATTTGCTTTTGCTTGCTGTAATGTCATTCTTTTTGAAATATTACATGGCATATTCCATCGTATTCCATATTCCATATTCAGATCATCTCTGCTATTGTGATCAGGGCTGAATCAACAGTCTGTCACACAAAATATTGGAATGTTGTTGTTTTTACTGTTTTTAGGAGAAGAATTAACCAGGACCCAGCAATTTAGATAACATACAAAAACAACATATTGCTGCACAAGTTCATTTGGTTTTGAACTAACAATCAAAATTATTTTTAATTCTTTAGACAAGTCAACAAATCAAGAGACCATAGTCCTCAAGAAAACAGAAGCAAGGACGAACTTTCCCGGGCTTGAGAGTCCGTTTCGACCTGCGTCTTTCTCAAACGTCCGCTGCTCACCGGGGAACTTTCTGTCTCTCAATCTTGTTAGCACTGCTTATCTTCAAGGCCTGGGTTGTGTCTTCCCCCCATTGGAAGCCAGGTGCAGGTCATCCTGGCTTATCCATGTGTTCGGAACAGCTTAATCAGAGCTATTTTGGGGCAGAAACACACAGGAATGGAGTTCCGGCTGGCTTCAGAGTTGGCCACGCCCACTACAGCCAAAACCTCTGCGTGCGTGGCTACAGAGGGAAGGCCTGGAGACATTTTCAATCAGAGGCTGGACAACCATCTTTTGGGTATGTTGTAGGGCTATCTTTCGGCTATGCTCCAGCAGAGTGTGGGAGGTTGGACTAGATGACCTACAAGGTCCCTTCCAACTCTATGAGAGCCTGTCTGGTGTAGTGGTTAAGTGCACGGACTCTAATCTGGGAGAACCGGATTTGATTCCCCACTCCTACACTTGCACCTGGCTGGATGACCTTGGGCAAGCCATAGTTCTGATAAGAGCTGTTCTCTCAAGGACAGCTCTGGAAAGAGCTCTCTCAGCCCCAGCTGCCTCACAGGGTACCTGTTGTGGGGAGAGGAAGGGAAAGGAGTTTGTAAGCCACTCTGAGACACCTTTGGGTAGTGAAGGCCAGGGTATACATCCAATCTCTTCTCTTCTTCTTCTTCTAAGAGCAAAACCACCCCCTGCAGACTCTGTGGTGGGTGGGCCAGGGGGGCCCTGGAAAAATTGGGAAAGCATTTAAATGCCTCCCCGTGTCTTTCTCGGCCTGTCCAAGGGGCGCCCAGGGGCACCCAGGCAAGCCAAGGGAAGGCAGTTTAAACTGCCTTCTCTTCCCTCCAAAGGCCGGCTTGCCAGGGCATCCCGTGGCTGCGAGGAGCCCAGGCAAGCCAAGGGAAGGCATGGGTGTGGCCTAATATGCTAATGAGTTTCTGCTGTTGGGTGTGGCCTATTATGCTAATGAGTTCCTGTTGGGCTTTTTCTATAAAAAAGCCCTGGCTGTTAGTAAATATGTTTCATCTTATTTGCAAGACTGTAGTACTAAGTTCTTCTCTCTGTATATAAATAAATAATCTTGATGTCTAGGAGCTGTGGCTATACAAAGTTTTAAAAGGCTGTGATCACATGCGCCTTTAGATCCGACATAGCTGTGAATGCCTGATAGATCTAAAGGGTGTGATTCAGACAGTAACATCTGGGAAGCGTCCCACAGTCATCAGCAACCCGTGCTGCTCCGCCACAGAAGTAGAGTTAAGAGACACCGGGGAAAGTCCTGCTCTATTGGGTTCTGATGGGCCACGGATGGACTTTCCCCTGTCTGATCACGCAAGCACACTCTCATGCTGTTGGGATGGTCTGATGATGCCATCCCGGCTTGGTGCTGTCCCCCCCCCTCGCAGTATGCGTATCATTGCATACTCTATAGGGAGCCCTCAGTGCAGAGGTGCAATTCCTCATTTAAGCACATGAGAAACAAACGACTAACCCCCCCCCCCGACTCATCCACGGTTGCATCTGATCTGATCACACAGTGACGGGCTGAGCCTGGAGCTTGAAAGGGCTGTGTGATCTCGCAACTGCGTGTCAAAGTCCTCCAGAGGAGATAGCCTCACTTCCCTTCCACTCCAACAGGCACGTGTGACCGCAGTCAAAGTTAAAGAGCAATGCCACAGCTGAGCATGCTTTCTAGTTATGCTTCAGAGGGCAGCTTTGAATCTCAAAAGCTTATATGCCCTAAATCTTGTTGGTCTTTAAGGTGCTGCTGGACTCGAGTCTGGGCATTCTAGTTATGTGTGTCAGATGTCTATTTACTTCATTTATATTCAGACTTTCTCACAGAGGCTCATTATTGCCTCTGGGCCAGAAAGCACTGAAGCATTAATCCTGAGTAAAATCTCCATTGCTGTGTGACAAGTTTTGAAACAAACTTATTTTTTTAGTATATTTGACTAGGTACATAGGTGCAATATGAGGCGCAAACCTTCCGTCTTCTTGCAAATGAATTGCATAGAGCACCATTAGAAGTTAGCATTGAATGAAATGAAGCTGACTGGTCTTAGAATGAATAGCACCAAACAGAACCTTATCTAAGAGATCTATGAGGTTCACAGCATGGACATTAGAAACCACCTGACTTGGGAAGGTAATTGAGGAGCTGGTGAAAAGCTAACTCTGTTTATACTCGGAGTCCCTGGAGTTCTCTGATCCTTTATCTGGATTATGAGACTGGGGCTTTATGGATAGCTCTTAAGACACTGTAAACGTATCTCTTTCTCAAGACAGACATGAGTAAAATGTCCATGCTGGTTCCATTAGGTATTGTAGCAGCTTTGCAACACATCAGCAGTTGAAATCTGTCAGAAAGTACTTGCTGTGAAAGCATGGGTTAAAATGTGCTTTCTCGAGTGTCAGGAGTGACTGTTAGTGCACAAATCCTGGAGCTGGAACATTCTGCCTTTGTTCAGCATTTAGCTACCATTATTTCAGTTTAAAGTGTCCATATTGTTGTTTTTTATTAAAAAATATGTTCCTTATTTTATTTAATTCAGCCAATCACCTAGCAGAGTAGACTGTACATTCAGCTAGAAAGAAAGGGGGGGAAACTTTACCTCAAAATGTCAGAGGACACCTATTAAGCTGTCTCTGTATCTAACGTCTGTAATTTCCCGTTTCATCTATTTTTCAAAAGCAATGGCTTTCCACTTTGAATTCACTGTGCACAGTTTTTGCTTACATTGGGTTATAAAAGGGTGATTCCAACTTCACTGTCCCTTTACAGAACTAGTTATTTCAGTTATTTGATCCAGAACTGTGCCCCCAAACCATTTCCAGTGAAAAGGTTCCATTCTGAAGCATTGCCACATATCAACAGCCAATTGCTGCCTATCATCCCTTTGTATCCCTGGACTATCTCTAAGAGACAAAGAAGGCATTGCAGGATTCATGCAGAGCACTGAGTACAGGTAAAGAGTACAGGTAAAGCCTTCCTACAGATCCATCCCTGCAGGTTGGGATAAGGCTGGAGAAGAAGTGTCACTGTGTATTGGCCCAGTGGCAGGGGCTGCTGTGGGCTGAAAGGTTTTGAGTAGGGGCTCAACCTATTTAATGACCCATAGCCCAGTGATCATCCGGGTTGCTGTTAGTGAAGAGGTATGGGGTTGGATTCAACCAGCTTTTCTGCTTATGAAAAAAGGAAGGAGGGGTCCCAGTGACCACCAAGAAAATTTGGATATCTATGCATGTATGAAATCCATGTGGGATGGGGACTGTAGTAAGGAGGTGACTTGGGTGAGGTCAAGTAAAAAAGTTGGCTGGATCCAACGTGTGGGAACTGTTCCAGTGCTTTACTTTTTCATGGAAAATTTTCCATTCAAGGATTGTTTCATAAAATGAGCAACAGTTAATGGTTGCAGTGTTAGGCAAGCTTGGCACGTTCAAAATTGTAATTAATGTTTTTCAGGTGATTATGCCTAAGAATTGTGTGAGAGAGTTATATATGTGTTTCATTGATCTGTAAATAGGCATGGGAAGATAAAGCCACATATTGATATGTGGATGATGATGCGTGGGTATTGTTAAACCCACAATATGTGGATAACAATACAATTTTTAAAAAAAATCAAATTATGAGTTCACCTGTGCAAATCTGGCTATGGAAGATCAACCCAAAACCAAAGCTAAAATTCTTATTTATGTGACTCCTCTTACATAAATCACCAATCTGATACGGAACTAACAAGCAATCTAAGTAATTCTATGGAGTAAGAGTGAAACTGAAGTGCCTCAGTGACCTCAGTGGACAAGAATTAAATGTTGTAGACATAGATGAGTGTGCAACCATGTCCATGGCATAACATTCAGTTTTTGGGGTGTGCTGAAATTTATGTGTCAACAATTTCCACTGTTTTTGTTTTGCCCCCTAAATTTAAACATTGTAAGGGAAGTCTTTAAATTTCAACAGGTATTTTTTCAATAGACATTATTTCTGCGTGAAACTTCAGCTGTGTTTGAATATGACCTCTAAACTACATTTGAATAGTTTTCTTTCCTAATGATGCATTTCAGTTCAAGTCTTTCTTGCTTTGGGGCTATCCAGTTGACATCAGGTGCTTTAAAAAGTCTAAATAAATATTCTAAGTCCTATTATGGTCTACTTGAAGACACTGGAAATTTTCCTGATTCATACATTTGTGGGTCATGTGAGAGATTGCCTGGCTCTCCAGGTCCCAGCCCCTCTCCTTCCTCTTTAAAACCAATGTGGGTGACAGTGTTCGTGCTTCCTCTTGCCTCCTCCTGACCCATCACGCCAACAAGCAATTCTGTCATGTGTAGTAGTGCTTTTAGCTTCCACAGAACATGACTTCAAAGACCAAAGATTAGATGTAATGCAGCATGATCCATTGGCCTTGTATCATTCCCCATAATCTTCTGTAAGTTTTGCTTTTAAGGAGCAATCTAACGGGAAAGCTTTTAGCATCAACAATTTCCCCTTTCTGATCTTCTCTTCCAATCTTGTTCGGATACCATAGATTGTCCTGTAGAGGGCGGCAGAAGCCCAAATAGACAATTACTGGCTATTGAAGTTATGCTTAAACCTATGATGATGGTTATGATTAGAATAATAGATTGACATTTTTAAAAAGATCATTGAGCTGATATTTCCCACTTGCCTGAGTTTAACATCTATGATATTAAAATGTGTCATTTCCCCCCCTTCATGCTTAGTTCATTTCAAAGAGAAAAAATGAAGGTAGCACATGGATTTCTCCTTTTTCACGCATTCCCACCTTAGTTTTTAAAAGCACAGCTCATTTCCCCCCCTCTTTCACCATTCTCTTTTGTATTCATGGTGTGTGGTGTGACATCATGTGATTTTTTTTCTTCAGGGAAAAATTAGGATTGTCTATCAGGAGATCAAATCAGACTGCAAGGAGATCAAATCAGTCAATTCTAAAAGAAATCAGCCCTGACTGTTCCCTTTGACCATCAAATGAGAAGGGAGCACTCACTGGAGAAGACCCTGATGCTGGGAAATATTGAAAGTCAAAGAAGAAGGGAACGGCAAAGGATGAGATGGTTAGACAGTGTTATCAAGGCAACAAACGTGAAATTAAGCAAACTCCGGAGCACGACAAAAGACAGGAGGGCCTGGCATGATGTGGTCCATGGGGTTGCGAAGAGTCGGACTCGACTGTGCAACTGAACAACAACATTAGAGCCTCTGAACATAGATAATTCAGTTTTGACATAGAAACTATCCCCCCCTCCATTTGTGTGCCATCCATTTCATCTTATTTGCTTATCACATAACTTTTGAGTTTGTTCTCTTGGGTCTTCACAGTGAGATTTAAATCATAAAATGTCTTTGGGCCTATTTTCCAATATTGGATATAAGACATTGGGATGCTTGCCACAGGTGGGAGTCAGAGTTGTTCCAATGTAGTGGGTAACTCTAGTTCATGGTGGAGTAGTGTTTGTCTGGCAGTGCTGTAAAAATATAGTACAGCCTCTGAGAACAGGGCTTCATCAGGTTAAGTGGGAGAATAACCTGTTAAATAAGTTTTGACAGACTGTGGAAGATTTCCTGCAGGCCCCTGTTTATTAGACTTCTGCAGTGAGGCTTATTCGGTATTCCTGCTTCCATGCTGGAGATACATGCAAGCAAACAATGTTTCTGAGGGCATCTGCTCAGTTCTGCCCTGAAGGAGAACTAATCCCCTCTGCTTACCATGCTTCATTTCCAGAGCAACAAGTTATGTTGCAACAAAAGATTCTGAGTGGGGGAAGGGGGAGCAGCTGGGATAGATGGAAGTGCTAAAAGATACTGCCGGTGTCATGCATAACTGAGAAGGCTAATGCTGAAAGGTGCACATTAATATACATTAGGGGATTTTTGCTTATATGGGTATTAAATAGCATTTTCTTTGATGCATCACTGGCTCTCTAAGAGGTGCAAATAAGTCAAAACAATAACATTAATGCTAAAAATGGGTATAATTCTTCTCCTGAGACACAGTTGGTATACACACACAATGGAGAAGTATTTCAGAAAATGTAAGGCTTGCAATTGTGGGGAAATGTGTTTGCCTGAATTGTAGTGGGAGGTCTGGCTGAGGTTATTTTTTTTGTCCATGAAGGGAAAGCAGTCAGCGTCTTGAAGATCTTCACAAAGCACACAGTTCTGAAAGGCAGGGTTTCTTTCTTTCTTTTTTAAAATAAATCTCCTGAGCAAGCTCTGCGTACAGACCTCTGCTGTGTCGCCTTATTTTTCTCGTTTGAATCGTGCCAAAAAGTTGATAGGAAAGAGGAGTCAGCCTGAGATAGGATGTAAAGGATCTGCTTGTGCAGCCATAATGAACAGCAAGGGTGACAACGGCTTATTAATATAAAAAGAGAGTTCACCACATGACCCGCAGCTGCAGTGTGAAGACCAGCTTCTTTCCTGGCTGTGTAACTGAATGGCAGGTGTGCATATCTGTGAACTGAACACTGACTGAGCCGTCTGTTTTGCCTCTCCTCCCCTGCCTCATGCAGACTCTGACCCTTTTCTTTTACAAATTTCAACATAGCATGAATGTTCATATGTTTATATCTGCTGTCTTATTAATATCCTAAAAAGGAAAGGTTTTTAAAAAACACAGGATTGTTCTCTAGGCAGAGCCAGCCAATCAACACTGTGTAAAGACAATTTCTGTTTCAGATTTGCAGAACCATTTATTTTCCTAAGTTGATTCTGAAGAGAAATAGGCATGTTTGGGTTGATTGCAGTGAAAGTGCTTCCAGAGTGGCCTTAAAAACATTGCGTCTGTCTTTGTCCTCTGTAGACTATTGATAAGTTGCAGCTTTTTTGTTTTGTTTTGATTTCTTCAAAAAACTGTGATTTATATAATTGATCACGTTTAGTTTTTAAAATCATGATCCATTCTAGTTTACTTTGTTTTTGTTGTTCTTGCACATTAAGTGGTGTGTATATGCATTTTTGAAATACTGTTTATAGCTAAGAAATGTTTCTAATAGATAACACAAGACGGGGACCCGCGATACTCGCGGGGGAGGGGGGGAGAAGAGCTCCGTCTCCTCCATCCCCCCATCTCCCCGAGGCGGCGGCGAGGCCGGTTCCCCCCCCCCCCCCCCCCGCCCCCCGGGGGGGGGGGGGGGGGGGGGGGG
>NW_015176506.1:161517-167893 GCF_001447785.1 Gekko japonicus | reverse complement strand
CCCGGCCCGCCCGTCCGCCCGCACGCGCAGGAGACGCTCTTGCACTTTCGGGGGGATTTAAACATCCCCCCGAATTTTTTTTTAGCTTTTTTTATTTTTGTGCACACGTGGGGACTGGCCCACGTGTGCACAAACCTCCCCCGGCCCCCCCGGTTGCCCCCGGAGCGCTGATCTAGTGATCCGCACTCCGGGGGCAAGTTGGCTATTAGATATATAGATGGCTTTAAAATACTTTAAAGTAGCAAACAATTCCCTTAACCACTTTGGAATCAGGTTGAGAACAAAGGGAAGCATTGCTTCACATCATATGTAACAACGAGTGGAATTCATTGTGGAGATGGCCCCTAGATTACAAGGCTTTTAAAAAGGATTAACAGAAGTTTATGAAGCATTAGCATTTCTATATGTACACTGTGGGTATTATACTTACCATGTGGACTGCCCTTGTTTCTGAATAGTGTGTGAAGTAGGTGTGTGAGCTGATGCATACAAATTTTGGCATATGGAAGTAGAAAAGCTCTGTGTGTGTGTGTGTGTGTGTGTTCTAACCCTGTAATTCTACCTCAGTGCATGCATTAAAGAAGAAAATTGCCTTTCAAAACGCGAAAGCAGTAAACATATTTAAAGCTACTTGGTGGGTGAGCAGAAAGGTAAACTGGCCCTATTCAGATTTTCTGCAAGAATGTAATAACCTTAAATGAAGTACTGTTTCCAGCAGATGCTGAAGACATCGTGACCTTATTTAACTCTGATTTTATTCATCAGGGGAATGGGTTTCTTATCTCTTCCAATCTGTGACTGATGGGCAGGAATAATTTCTCAGGCTGTGTAGATGAGTATGCTATGGTAGATTCTATTTGCCACACTGACAGGAACTCAGTGCTATCAACCATGGAGTTAGTTGGAAAAATGTTTTCCTTTATAGTCTTGCTTGAACATGAGCATGATGTATGTGCAAGTATGGGGGAGGAGGTAGTATAGTGACAGAGGAAGGTCACAGAATTTGTGTGAAACTCCACTACAAGGTGCTGTTGCTGGTTCTGCTTTAACTGCACAGAGTAACAGCTGTATCCTAAGCTCCTGATACCTGGGCATTGCGGGTCTAGGGAGGATAGGAAGGCAATGTGATGGAAGAAAACCACAGAAAAAAAGGGTTTGGGTAAAATACGGGGACGAATCCAACATTGGGCGACCTGCCCACCACCCAATAACCACACCCCCAGCACTCCTGCTGGGGGATATAACCATGGTGTGACAAGACTCAACATCCATGTTGGTGCCAGCCTCTACATAATCCCATTGCCACCTGGTGGCTCCATGCCCAAGACCCCATAAGGGAGTCCCCAAAATGGGGCAGGGGAGCACACAGGCATATCCTCCCCTCACAACGGATCCATCCCAATGCCCCAAACTGCCCAAGTTGTGACAAAATAAACCACATAACATAGCAGAATAATACATAATAAACATGATGAGGCAAATAAACATAATAAGCAATTTGTCACACCACATCCGTCACCACACCAGAAAAATGCAAAAACAGGGAGGGATGGGTGGGAAAGCCAAAGATGCGAAAAGAGGATGAGCCAGCCAGGGTGCGGATTCAAATAGCCAGCAGGGCTTTGTATCCGCTCTCCTTTTCTTACTTGTGTGGGGTGAATTGTACTCCAGTTAGGAGAGTAAAGTATCTCAGAACAGAGCAGATACATAAGCAGAATAGTGTAATACATATGCTACAATGTGTGTTCTGACCCTTGGCTGTTTAAATGCTCCATTGACTACCTAGTCCAGGTAAGACACTATCCCACACCACATAGGCTCTCTTAAAGGTTCCATTCATTATTTCTGTTCCACAAATGTTGGAGCCTTCCTCTGGTGCAGTGATGCTGCAAAGGAATCTCACCCAAATCCATCAACATCCATCAAATGAGCATGGTAATATCAACCTTTGGTGACATCACTAGTTCTGGATATTCCAGTATGCATGTAAATTTGGTTACAGAAAAGTCTTCACCATGAAATTCTGTTGTCTTTAATGGTTTCCAACCGGCTCCAACATCACTCAGGCTGAATTTTCTGCCCTCACCCTCTGTCTTCCGCCAGTCGACATCCTCACGGGTCCTTTGAAGGCAACAGTCAAAGGAGTGGGGCTGAGCAGCTCAGACAATTGTCGCACAATTGTCACACCTGACCTCTTTCCTCTCTGACGCTCTCTCAGGGCCAGTCATCCTGAAGGGGAAGGAGAGACAACAAGGCATCATTGAGCAGCAGCCGGAACAACTGTTGTGTGCTGCTGCTTATTCCCTTGTTAGATCTTAATAGGATGGTTTTTATGCCTTTATTGTTGTAAGCTGCCTCATGAGATTTTTTAAAAAAACCCTAGAAGAATGAGAAGTATTAATATCTTAAATAAACTCTGTCCTTGATGGAAGCAACACTTCCTTTGCTGGTAGCTGGCATTTGCTAATGCAGCAGCTCTGCCCGAGGTTCTATAGCATTAGTTCACACTGGGAAAGCAATTGTCATTGAATATGTACAGAGTGGTAACAGGGACTGCGATCCAAGAATACTTAAGGCACAGTAAGACCTGCTGAATGGGAGCCACTTAAATGGGCGTAAGAGTCATTGAATAAAATGGGACTTCTGAACAGACCTGCTTAGGATTGCTGCAGTGCCACTTAAAAACATGTACCATTTTAGCACTAACACACTCTTCACACTTGTTATATATCCAGTTATGCCTTCTTGCACCCATGAACTTCAGAAGCACTAACTGAGGCACTACTGAGGCATAACAGCTTCCATTAAGCCCCAGTCCTTTGTTTAATGTCCAAACACCAGCTTTTCTCTCTTGTACTTTCTGCTGTGCACCATCAGAAGAAATTGCCTGACCCATGAAAAGTAAAAACTGCATTAAAAAAGAGTGGATTTCCTATGAAAATGGGATTGCAAGGTTTTCTGTTTCAGTCATTATTTCATATTTATTTCACCGATAAACCTCCAGCTATTGAAATGAGGTTACAATCAGATTTCCATTTGAGCCCTTCAGCAACTAGAAGCTCTGTACTGCTTGGACCTGCTCTGCACTGCTTGGACCTGCTCATTGACTGATGATTTCATGCAAATGGACTTGCACCTGAAAATGACAAGTTATTGGGGTTAGAAGGCCACGATTGTAGATTTGGTTGGCACGCATATTTATGGTATGACAAAACTAAAATGGATAGCTTTTTTAAGCTTCATGTGGTAAGAAAAGCATTATTTGTGGTATGGATGAGGTATAAAAAATATTTTTGTGATGTAAGACCATTGTGGATTGTACCAGTGGAAGTGTTAACATCTTACTCAAGACATAGAGATAAAGATTGGTTGCCATATAAAGATTTAATTAAAAAAGTGGGAACAGAATGGGTAATGAAAAAGCAGAATGAAATTGAATATGAATATGAATGGCTGAAATATATGCAGATTTTTGATCTTTTTAGATCAGATAAAAGAAACTATGGTTTTAGAGAGGAAAAAAATGAGATTGAAATGATTTGGGAGAGTGGAGAGGGAAAAAATATCTCTAAAATGTACAAAGTGTTACTGAAATGGTATACCGAAGATGAGACCGTAAAAGGGCAAATGATAAAATGGGCGATAAATATGAATACGAAAGTGTCTATTGAAACCTGGGAATATTTGTGGAAAAATTCTATTAAGATATCGCCTTGTACCAATGTTAGAGAGAATTGTTATAAAATGATGTATAGGTGGTACATGACTCCGAAAAAAATTGCAAATATGAACCAGAATATGTCAAATAAGTGTTGGAAATGTAAAAGCCATGAAGGCTCATTTTATCACATGTGGTGGACTTGTGAGAAAGCAGTTGACTTTTGGACAAAAGTCCACAAGGAAATGCAAAAAATTCTGAAATGCTCTTTTAAAAAGGCACCGGAAATTCTGCTTTTGGGACTGAAAATGGAAGAAGTCAATACAACTAAAAAGACCTTATTCTGGTACTTAATCACAACAGCGAGAATGATTTATGCACAATTTTGGAAAACAGAGAAAGTGCCAGAAATCGAAGACTGGATACAAAAAGTTCTGTTCATGGCAGAGATGGACAAAATTACGAAGAAGTTGAACAATAAAGAAGATGACGTGTTTTTTCAAGAATGGAGTTACTTTAAAGTGTATCTGGAAAAGAACTGGGATGTGAAACAAAACTTGATATGTTTAGATCAATATTAAGTCAAATGATGTTATCTTTAGATTGTAATGATAAGAAATTGATATAGTTGATGATACGAAGTAATTTGGAGCAGGGGTGGAAGCATTGCGGGAAGCTATTGGAGGGAGGGGAGGAATTGGGAATGGGGTAGACAATTGATAGAATGAAATGTTTTAACTGTATACGTTGTATTCCTGAGAAAAATAAAATTTGTTTACCAAAAAAAAGCAAATGGACTTGCACCTGTCAGTGGTAATAGGGTGCATTTCAGCCTGGGATAAGTAGATGCCAGTCCATATCATGGACCTAGTCATAACTACACTTGCATAGGAGTGTATGGGATCAGCTCTCATATGTGATGTTAACTAAAACCCTGCCATTTTAAAAACATTCTGCCATGCTGTTGCCATGTAGCCACTTCATATGGTATTATTAAAGACTCGTAAACATGACTGCTTTGCTGAACTGTGAAAAGAGTATGTCAGGGCAATGGACAGACATGTAGCCCAAAAGCAGTATCCCTATATTGGACTACGGAATGTGCTTTAGTCAAGGGAAGCCTTGTGCCTAAAGCAGCATGCCAAGCCAGATGTGGACCCCTGGACTACAAGAAGCTTCCTGCCCCTTCATCCCTGCAGCCATGCCAGCGCCAGAATGCAGGCCAACAGCCCTGACCTCCATACAAGCAGAAACAGCAGCAAATCACAGAAGGAAGCCATGCTCTGCAGAAAGGACAAGATGTTCCTGCACAGACACCATGAACAATCCCCTCCTCCATCACACAGGCATTCCCCCTCACACACACCTCCACGTATTAACATCCCCAAAAGAATCACGCATTCCTTTCCAGACTAAAACAAAAGGATGTGCCCAATAATGACAGCAGCAAGCTGCCAAGTCTTCCTGCCGCCCATCAAGCATTTGGTCGTTAACCCAAAGTATCAGTCCTGATTGGTTCTCTTCCTTTCCTCCTTTGTCTTTCCCATTCGCCTAAGAGGGTCACTTCTAGCCAAGTCATTACCTGCAACTGTCCAACCATTAATCCCTTTTCTGCCCTATTCATAGTTTAAGTTTTTGGTTAATATTTCCTGGTGACCATGTGACAACAGACAACTGCCTCAGGTCACATTTTAGGTATAAAAAGAGAGCATCCAACCATTACTCTCTCTCTTGCTCTTGCCTATCCTACTCCCACCCTGTCTTGTAGCTTCCAAATCTAGGTCTGTTTGGAACCAGTCCATGCATGTTGCTGGTCAACTCACAATCCCTTCCCCCTCATCATGTCCCATTTTTCGCTGCACGATCCAAGCATCTCATTGGACAGGTAAAGTATTACCCCACCAACAATACTCCAGCTCATGCAAATGTTTCTGTCCTTTCAACTCTATATTCTTAGCTCTTTATTGTGTGTGTGAATGCTTGATTTTTGTTTGTATGTTTGAAAACTCTTTATTAAAGGAATCCCTGCTGTAGTAATATAGCTTCAGCATCTGTTCCTGGGAACTCAAACTCCTATATACACAGGTTAATGGTCCCATAGTAAAGGTAAAGGGTAAAGGTTTCCCTTGCTCAAAAGCCAGTCTAGGGATGCAGTGCTCATCTTCATTTCCAAGCCAAAGAGTCAGTGCTGTCCAAAGATATTTCCGTGGTTATGTGGCCAGCATAACTAGACACCGAGCTGCACGGAACACTGTTACCTTCCTACCAAAGTGGTACCTGTTAATCTACTTGCAATTTCTTGCTTTCAAACTGCTAGGTTGGCAGGAGCTGGGGCCAGAGATGGGAGCTCACTCTGTCACGTGGCACTTGGGTCTCAAACAGCTGAACTACCAACTTTCTGGTCTGCAGTTCAGCGTCTTAACCAGGTGAGCCACCACAGCCCCATACTTAATGCCTATTGCCATTTAATACTCATAATTCCCCACATTTATCCTGTCCTTATATATAAAAGCATTTTCGCATGGCAACATTCTATGCCCGCCAAAATCAGTTGGCTCTGTGATATGTCAATCACAAGGTGTCTGTATCCACTGGCTGCGTTGCCTGAGTTCTCTCCCACCCACTGCAGCCTAGGCCACTCTTCTCTGATTGGGCCAGTGTTTTAAGGTCATTTGCATATGGAAGCTGATTGGACTTCACTCCATTCCGCACCTCAAA
>NW_015176506.1:116444-160826 GCF_001447785.1 Gekko japonicus | reverse complement strand
TTCAGCAGTTACTGTTGTTGTTGGACCTGTCAGCTGCGTTCAACATGGTCGACCATCAGCTACTGACCCACTGCCTCGCCGGCGTGGGAATTCAGGGGCTTGCCGTGCAATGGCTTGCTTCCTTTCTCCAAGGTCGGGGACAAAGGGTGGCACTAGGGGAACAGCAGTCCAGGAGGCACCTGCTGGAGTGCGGAGTGCCTCAAGGGGCAGTGCTTTCCCCGATGCTATTTAACATCTATATGTGCCCCCTTGCCCAGGTAGCCCAGAGGCATGGGCTGGGGTGTCACCAGTACGCTGATGACACCCAGCTCTATCTGATGCTGGGTGTCCGGTCACAGAATCGACTGACCCTCCCAGGCCCCAAGGATGCTAGGCTCGCCACTACCAGGGCCAGGGCCTTCTCAGTGGTGGCTCCTTACTGGTGGAATGAGCTCCCGGAAGAGACCGGGGCCCTGCGTGATCTTCCACAGTTCCGCATGGCCTGCAAGATGGAGCTCTTCCAGCAGGCTTTCAACTAGGAGCCGCCCTGACTACTACCATCAACGAGCCCGGCCCTCAACCTTAACATCTGGCCTATACCATCATGTGACTTAAGAAGACCACTGAGTTGGACTGTCTGCTTGCAAACATTTTTAGTACACCACCTTCAATAACGAATGAAGGATCACTAGCACTTTATGATTTTATGATTCATTTGAATTGTTTTAACTTGATGTTATGTGTTCTATTGGTATTTCTGTACCAACTGTGTAAGCCGCCCTGAGCCCGCTCGCGGGGAGGGCAGGGTACAAATTGAATATATAAATATATATCTCCCTTATAATAAAGCAGTAGTGGGGACCAACGTTCTAAAATGCCCACCTTTAGTGTTTGGCCGGAAGAACTGCCACTCAGAAGACACTGGCTGGGTTGACTGGCTGCTTTGTGCAGTCCCGCCCAGCGTTTCAAGGTCTTTTGCATATGGAACCTGATTGGACTTCACTCCATTCCACACCTCAAACTCCCCCCCTCGCAAGGCAGTTGGAATTTTCAGTTGCATATGGGAACTACTGTATTCTTAGGTAACATATGTCCTCACTCACAACACATCACTTCCCCTTTAAAAGAAGCAAACCCAATAACACAATCACGCCACACCACAAAGAAGACAGATCACACCACAAGCAGAATAACTCAAGGAAAAAAATAATAGGAAAAGGTGCCAGCAGTCACCCCATTACTGCCACTGATATGTACCTGAGAGCGCTTCAGAGGATGGTTTGCAGCAGCTCCCAGGTTCATGTTATAAAAGCCTGGAAAGGACATAGGGTTGCCAACTCCCGGTTGGAAAAGCCTGCTGAGGGTGGGGTCTGAGGAGGAGGAAGAGGAGGACCTCATACAGATTCAATGCCATAGACCCCACCCTCCAAAGAAGCCATTGCTTCCTAGAAAACCATTGTCGTCAATCTCCAGGTGATAGCTGGAGAGCTCTTAAAGCTCTGGTGTTAATTCAAAGTGCTGGGAATGAGTTGCATTCTGGCAGAGGACACTGTGAGTGTAGAAAATGAATTATCGACAGAGTAGTGTTTTGGAAAATCTTTAGGAATTGTTTGTTGCATTTACCATGGGGCACCCACCCAAAGCCTCTGCCATTTTCTCACTCTGCTGGCATCAAAACCAATTTAAGGCAAAATAGAGATATGGAGACTTTTCCATTCTCCTTTGCATCAGTCTGTCTTTGTTGGCAACCCTAGGCCTGCCAGCACTCTCAGGGTGATTTGTGCCTCCTGACTGGAATTACTTCACTAGCCCTGGCTGCTGGCTCCTGTTCAGCAGGAGCCTCCCTATGGAAGCTGCCTGGGCAATTTTGGACCAGCCACAGACTTTCTTCCTAACCTACCTTGCAGGGTTGCTGTAGAGATCACAAAATGGAAGAGGAGAATGAAGTAAGCTGCTTTGCTCCCCACTAACAAGAATGACAGAACTTTGCCTAGGAAGAGGCTGCTGAGAGGGGAGGAAATAAAGTTGTCAACTTTAGGTATGCGCAGTGGCGCAGGCACTTAAATGCCCGCTTCAGTAACATCATACGAGCAGCCCTATGGCGGTTCGAGTACCACCGCAGTCGAGGTGAGCTCTCGACCCTTGTCCCAGCTCCCGCCCACCCAGCGGTTAAAAATCAACTTAATTGCAAGTAGATAAATGGGTACCCACCCTTAGTAGGGTGGGGGGCACCCTGCCTGTGTGGTGGTTGAAGACAGATGGTGATGGCGGCGGCGGCAGCGAGACATCAGCTCCGGCTTGGATGGCGTGGAGGTGGCGGCGGCGGCGGCGAGCGGGCACAACCAGAGGAGCGATCCCTGGTGGCTAGAGGACGGAACATCGAGTAACCGCCGTCGGGGAGAGGGCCGCGATGACGCCAAGCGCCAACACAGCGGAGCCGGAAAGGACGCAGCTGAAACCGGAAGGAGGCGGGAAGTCGCGCGCCTCAAGAGAGGGAGGTTGCCGCCAGGCGCCGAGGAGAGCGTCCCGCCTGGGAAACCGCCTGAGCCAACAGGAAGAAGAGGAGAACACCACCAACTACCAACCACCACCATAGGGGTGCCAGTAGGTCTCCCCACCCCATACAAATATGTGGCCTTAGTCAGGGAAGTAAAATGGTGACTAGCACTGAATTGTAAGCCGCTCAGAGACCCCCTGACAAGGGGGTTCGAGCGGGATATAAAGTTGAATGTTAAATTAAATTAAAATTAAAAATTCCTGGAGATTTGAGGGGTGGAGCCTGGACAGGGTGAGGTTTGAGGAGGGGTGGGACCTCAGACAAGTACAGTGCCAAAGACTCCATCCTCCAAACCAGCCATTTCCTCCTGGGGAGCCATTGTTGCCAATCTCCAGGGGAGGGCTGGAGATAACAGAAATACAATTACTATCCAGGAGGGAGGGGGAGGAGATGGAAAGCTGAAGTCAGAAGGGGAGGAAAAGTTAAGTTGATGGTTGGCTGGGAAGGAGATAGGGTTGCCAACTCCAGGCTGGGAAATTCCTGGAGATTTGAGGGGTGGAGCCTGGAGAGGGTGGGGTTTGAGGAGGGGTGGGACCTCAGACAGGTACAATGCCATAGACTCCACACCTCCAAACCAGCCATTTCCTCCTGTGGAACCACTGTTGCCAATCTCCAAGGGAGGGCTGGAGATCACTCAGAATTACAACTGCTCTTCAGATGGTAGAGATCAGTTCCCCTGAAGAAAATGGTAACCTCTGTGTCATTATACCCTGCTGAGGTCACCACAGCAAATTGACTTTGAGTGCCAAAGACCAGGGCACCCACCCAGAGCCTCTTTCTAGAGTTCGTTGTATGTATTTCCACAACGGGCCTTATTCCTAGTTAGTAAATAAGGCAATTTGGCTAAAAACTCTCTCCAAATGCATTCAACCAACCCCAATCCTTATTATTTATCAGAACTAACTGACTCTATATATGCCTTGCTGCAGACACAGTGAAAAGCCACAGTATGTATAAATAACTTATGAAGATGGACCTTTTTGATCTTACTGTGACTTCCCTGAAGTCTGAAGCAGAAGGAGAGTTCATAGGGCAAATCTGTAGTTCTTTCATAGGACAGCTGCTTGATTCTCTGACATTACAGAGCTTGGTACCTGATGGCACTTGTTTGCAGTACAGATGAATGCAAGGTGGGTGCATGGTATAGTGGTAGATTGCTATAGGCCAATAGTGTTCAAATGTACTTTCTGGGGATCTTTTCCATATCAGCTTGTCAGCCAAGAAACCTTTCCTCACTGCAGGGTATTCCAGTTCACGCCGAGTAATACCGTGTTTCCCCGAAAATAAGACACTGTCTTATATTTATTTTTTTCTCAAGAAGACACATTAGGGCTTATACCACAAATGCATAGAAATCCTGCTAGGGCTTATTTTTGGGATAGGTCTTATTTTCGGGGAAAACAGGGTATGTAACCCTGGATCTATGCCGTGATAACATTGAGACTAGACTACTATAATGCATTCAACATAGGTCTCCCCTCAAAGTCAATTCAGAGGTTCCAGCTTGTGCAGAATGCTGTAGCTCAGTTATTGTTGGAGCTAGGGGGAACATGCATATTACTCTCATTCTGCAGTTACTCCAATGGCTGTCCAACAATTATTGGGCTCAGTTCAAGGTACTGGCTATCACATATCACACCCTAAAAGGCCTTGGTCCTTCATATGTGCAGGAGCACTTCTCTTCCTACGCTCCACCACAACAGTTTTGCTTATCTGAGCAGGGTCTTCTGCAAGAAAGGTAAAGGTTTCCCTTGTTCGAAAGCCAATCGAATCCGACTTTAGGATTGCAGTGCTCATGTCTGTTTCCAAGCCGAAGAGCCAGCGCTGTCCAAATACACTTCCGTGGTGATGTGGCTGGCATGACTAAACGCTGAGGCACATGGAACGCTGTTATCTTCCCACCAAAGTGGTACCTATTTATCTACTTGCAATTTCTTGCTTTCGAACTGCTAGGTTGGCAGGAGCTGGAACCAGAGACAAGAGCTCACTCTGTCATACAGCACTTGGGTCTCAAACTGCTGAACTACTGACCTTCCAGCCTGCAGTTCAGCATCTTAACCACTTGAGCCACCGCAGCTCGCTTCTGCAAGTACCACCCTGCAAATGGGCAAAATTAACAACTTCCTGTACACGTCCGTTCTCTGTTGTGGCCCATAGAGAAGATTAGGAAGGCTCCTACTCTCCTGGCTTTCTGCAAACTGAGTTTTTCAGGTGGGCTTTTTTACACAGGTAAAAAAGGTACTATACACAGGTACTGTAAGGACATGATTCATAAAGATGCTTTGGTAACGGGATAGGGACTTTGGGCTATACAGCTGTGTACTGTTTACAGCTGTACGTGTGCCCTTACTATGTAATTTGTGCATCGTTTAATATGTCATGTTGAAATGCTTATGCGTTGTTTCAGCTCTGTTTTAGATTTCTGCTTGTTCTCAGATTTCTGCAAACCAAACCCTATTGCATTGTTTATGGGATATCACTTCTTGTTGATCATATTTGACTTACACTATGTAGTCTGCATTGAGTCTCATTGAAAAAGACGGAGTATAAATAATGTAAATAAATAAATAGATCTATTGGGATTCTGTATTGTCTGGCATCAACTCAGAGTGAGCCCCAGAATACACCCAGTGGTCTCCTGCAGTGGCAGGGATAAGCCTTTCTGTCTGTTTTTCCCCCTCTCAGGTACACTTTTCTCCCACTTGTCCTCCAGAGAGCTCGGGGTGATGGCGGCGGCATATATAGTTGTCCTCTCTTTCATTTCATCATCACATCAAACCCGTGGGGTAGGTTAGGTTGAAAAACAGTACCTGACCCAAGACCAGCCAGTCATGTTCACAGCTGAGTGGAGGACTGAACCCAGATCTTCTCAGTCCTAGTCCAACATTCTAACCACTACATCACACTGAATCTCAATCAATGCTGGAGAATTTGCCCGGTTTTACTTATATTTTCCTTTACTGGTAAAATAAAAGACAAAATCTTAACTCCCTCCAGAACAGTTTGAAAAAATCTGTGGCTGTCAATTGCACCCTGGAGCTTATTCAATACACAGGTGGCCTACCTATTTTTTAAAATCAGGTGGTTGTAGTAAAGTTACAGGTTCAGAGTTCGTAGCCCTTTGTGGTCAATGGCAAAATGCCATGATCTTCAAGACAAATGTGGAGCCATGGCAGAAATGGCACAAGTGTTATCCTGTAACAAAATTGTCTCATGCTGTCTGTTCTCAAACTTTAAACCACCTCAAGGTTACTTTTCCATGTCAAACACTACCAACTAGTGTACTGGGCCAAAATCAAAATTAAAGTGTTCAAATATGTCTGTGTTAAGGAAGAACACTTCATTTTACCAGCTACTCTTGTTCTGTACCCCGGGGGAACAATTTGAAAAGAAATGGCTGTTAGCAGGGTTGCCAGGTCCACTCCTCACTCTGGTGGAGGAATTTGGGGGTATTCTGGGGTGGGCGGGGATGCCCCAAGCCCCACCCTCAAGAGTGACCACCCACCCAGCCACCCTTTTCCTTTCTCTCCTCGCCGATTTAAAGGGCTTCAGCTGCTCGGTGGGGACCACGTGACCCGCTGCCCAGCTGGATGGCCCTTTAAATTTAGCAGGAGGGAGAGAGGCAGTCGTGGGCCACATCCTGGGGTTGCAAAGAGACAATTTAAAGAGTCTTTTTGTGAGCAGGGTGGGGGCCGCGGCATGCGGGGCTGGGAGAAATCAGCAGAGGAGTCTAGTGTCTTGTGCAGGCCTCCCTAGGGAAATTTGCTTTGGACCTGGGGAACAATCTGAAGTGTCATAACTTTCCTATCATATCTGTTTAGAACTTTTGTTCTCTTCCTCCTCCTCTTGCTATAACTAGCATACATTTAAATAATTGTCTGACAGGACTATTCTCATGAATTTCCATCACTAGTTACTCAGTGGACTGGATCTTCTAGTTTACACTGATGTCCCTTCCCCCCTCTTCTCACACCATCACACACCAGCTGTGTGGTGCATTTCCAGGCACTGGGGAAAGTTCTTTTTCTTTTTAATATGTTTAATACATCTAGGTATTTAATTTCAAGCATGATGTTAAATTTAATAAGTTCAATAATTCCTCTAGAAATTGTTCCTGATGAAAAGGTTTTAACATCACTATTCAAACAGATTTCCAACCTCTCTCTGAAATGTTGCTATGCCTTTCCTTAGTTTGAGCATTAAAGCTGTAATGGCCTATGAGACAGTAGCCAACACAGTGTGACACTCCTGGTGCTTAACATTCAGAGTGGGGTTTTTTTTAGAGTGAAATTTTATTGGTAAACAAATGAGTGACTTGTATATTAATTAGACTCTGAGCTCAAGAGTGTTTTTCATTTGACATGGGTAATGAATGTATTGTTAATGGGATGCTGACACCCCCTCCCATCTCTTTGCTTCTCCAAGGCCCTTAAATGATCTTTTGAAATTACCTGAGGTATTTCTAAATCTTCAGCAAACACAACATTTATTTCTTGGAATGGTGGTTTGTATACAATTCCACATTATGATTGCATCTGAGTTCAGGCCAGGGCATCTGGTGTATATGCTAGGTCTTTAGATCCTGTAAGTAATATCCTGAAGATTTTTTTTTTATTAGAAGAAGAAAAATCTATTTAGCTTTCTAAAACAAAGCACAGCAGTGAAGTCCAAGTGTTCATTGGGGGAATCAAACTCCCAAAGATAATTTTTTCTTATTTATGGAAGTCTGTTAGACCTCTTGCTCTTTTGGCCTGAGCAATTCTTGATTGTTGCTACCACAGCAGTTTAAATGTCTCAGGGTGCTGCCCATTTGCCGTTACTAGTATTTTCTTTGCAGCCTTATTTTGTTTTGGTGGGGTTGTGCTGGCTTTGCGTATAAGCCCCATTGCCAGGAATGGAGGATTAGAGCCACTACAGGTTTGATAGATGACATCTTTCTGAGTGTGGACAATATTGTTGTCCTATGTGTATATGTTGAGAATTGGACTGTGGTTCTTTATTTCATCTTCCAGGACTCAGCCTTTTCAGGATTCTTTTTATTTTATAACACCTATATAGAGTCAGAAACTTATGTAGAAAGATTTCACTTTCTAGCACACCAGACTTCCTTAGCCAGTAGTTGTACATCGACCTTTGTGAAATTATCCCTATTCCCTGCTTCCTCTATGCCTCCTCATCTTGGAACTTTTTTCTGTTCTTTCCTTCAGCCATCCATCTCCTGACTCTGGTGTTTTCCAGAGTGAAGCTAACTTTTCTGTTTTGGTCAGTAGTATCATGGCGCTTCCAATGATCACACTATCTGTGTGATCAGTTCACACTGACACTTTTTCTTTGGTCTTTCCTTACCAGCCTTCTATCCCAGGGGTGTCAAACTCATTTGTTATGAAGGCCAGATCTGACAGTAAAGAGAAGTTGTTGGGCTGGGCCATGTGTGTCATAAAATGTAATGCTGGGTAGCAGAGATATAAACTTTATAAAGGACACAAAGATTTTTTTTTACTTAAAATAAAAAGATGCTTAAAACATTAGCACTCTTGCAATATTTTGTTTATTTTACAGTGTCTGATAACTGACACCTCTTGCTCTGAATTATTGCATTAGAATGTCTGTGCTGTTGCAATCTTGAGTATACTGTTCAAGTGTGTATCTGTAAGCTGCAAACCTACTTTTGATTTATTGAAATTCACTACAGAAATCTCATGCTCAGAGTTCTGAGCCTAGGACTCAGGGGAAAACATGAAATGGCTGGGCATTGCGAGCTTTTGTACATAAATTGCTTTGTGTGCTAGTCAAGAACATGTGAAGGCACAATGACACAGACTGGGGGCTATGTGTTTGTCTACAAAACTATAGTCTTCACCAGTGGTCAGTATCAGCATACTATCTGGGAAGTTAAGTTCAAAATCCCCAAAGGAAATGTGCTGGGTGAAATTGGTGTAGACACACACTCTCAGCCTAATCCACCTCACTGGCTTGTTTTATTCCTCATCTAAATAGTTCACATTGTTTTCCTACTGAGAAAGGTTGGATCATGAGGGCATGAATACAGTGAAAAGGGGGAGGGAACCTAGTTGCACCCAGGAGAGCCATAGCATAACAAGCCCAACAAAACGCACTCACTGTAGCAAGGCACACAAAAGCTCATACCTTGAATAAAATATTGTTGGTCTTAAAGTTGCTTTGTATTTCTCCCTGCAATTGAGGAAGCCAAGCAAAGCAAGGCTCCTTCCCTTCCTCCCTTTAGGGAGGAGCCTTAGCCAATGGAAAGGAAGAAAGGCTTGCCTTTCTCTCCTGTGAGAGTGAGGCAGCCTGGCTAGGAAGCAAGCTCTGGTTTGTTCCCTCTTTTCCCCTGGAAGGGGGAAGAGGAGGAACCTCAGCCACTGCAGGGAACAGAAGCTTGCCTATCTATCTCTCCTGAGCAATTG
The DNA here is from genome assembly GCF_001447785.1 of Gekko japonicus. Taxonomy (NCBI): domain Eukaryota; kingdom Metazoa; phylum Chordata; class Lepidosauria; order Squamata; family Gekkonidae; genus Gekko; species Gekko japonicus. Next base: position 151,865 of record NW_015176506.1, on the reverse strand, counting down.
AGAGAGTCTGGCAAAGCAAGCTACGATGCAGCAGCAGAACTGGAAGAAGAAGCAGGAGACAGCCAGTTCCACTGTGGGCCTTCCAGGGGCCTGATCTAGTCCATGGACCACGTTTGACACCCTTTCAAATTCACACTTGAAGATTGTTTTTCTGGTTTGGTTTGGTTTTGCATATGCACTGAAGCTTTGCAGCAGTCTCAAGGAGACATTGAGGATCTGTGCATTTCAGGGGTTTCAGGCATGCCTTTTAACCAGACCCTACTCCTCCAAACCCGATCTTGCCTAGGAAGACTAAAGATCACAGTTAAAGAAGCTGTGGCTTCCCCTTTCCCTTCAAAGTGTGTTGCCTTTCCCCCTTTGCATCAGAAAACTTTACGCCCCCTTCCCTGATGAAAATGGCTCCAAGGGTTGTTGCTCTGGAGCTAGAATGAAATAGAGGGCAATGATTGACTGCTGATGCTCGCACTCCTAATGAGAATGACTGCTTGTTTCTGCACAGGTGCCTTCCAGCACTGAACATTTTGCCCCTGGCACACAAATTTTTTAAAATGCTGAAACCCACCCTTTCTGGGCAGGTTTGGATGGCAATCCTCAAGGCTGGGGGAAATGTTCAGATTCCCAGGAAGAGGCTTTCTTGAGAATTCATTTCACAATGAAAATAAAAAGTATAGGAGAAACCAGTTTTAAAAGTAATGGGGGGAAACTAGGACAGCATTGGGATGTTTAGGAAATTGTCTGGATACAAAGAAAAATGCAGTAACATTGGGGAATGAAAATGGAACTTTAAGGCAGTCTGGAAAAACCTCTCTTTTCACTGTGCTGTCTCCCCTTCAACCCCATAGCCAGAAAAATTTTGTGTGGGGGGTGTCATGATCTGGGCTTTGCCACCAGAGGCCTACTAGGCCCAGGGAGCCTGACTAGCAGTAGGTGAGGCTGGGCCTACAACTCCCAGAAGCCCCTGAGAGGTTTTGGAGCCAAAATTAACCAATAGGAAAAGAGGAGGGCTTGGAATAAAAGATCTGGTGCAGCAGGAAAAGCTGTTCTCCTTCCCAGGGAACAGGGCCAGGAGAGGCTGCTGTAGGGAAGAGGCCCTCATCCTGAGGGAAGGGTGAGTAGTCTAGTGCCACTTGGAATAGTGAGCTAGGGACAGTATATATTTAGATGTGTTAGGGCATTTGATTTCTTTTCTTTTCACCCACTTACTGTTATATTTCTGCACCTTGTTGGTTTGACCTCTTATACAATAAACTATTTTCATTGTTCACTCTGCCTGGTCCTCACGCCTATTATTCAGCCAAAAGGGAGGTCAGACGGTCTTGGGAGGGTACTCTGGGCCTTCTCAAGGTATCCTCAATCCAGAGTGGTGGCAGCATCAGGAGCGGGAAAGAACACCAAAAATAAATCCAATGTGCCTACTTAAGCCAGAAGTGACATAGGCACATCAGTGACATTGGGGGTGATGCTCACCAACCAACCTCCTGGTAGCCAACCGGAGAACCAGCCAGTTCTGGGTCACACACCTTCCCCATCTTCTCCAAAGGGCTTGCTAGATATGCCCCATTCACAATCATGAAGAACGCCATGCTGCACTATACCATTAAGGCATGTGAGGGAGAGCACACAAGAGAACCCCCACTGGCTTATCACTCCATTAAGAAGAGGAGGAAATTTGGATTTATACCCCACCCTTTACTACCCAAAGGAGTCTCAGAGTGGCTTACAATCCCTTTCCCTTCCCCTCCCCACAAAGGAGACCCTGTGAGGTAGGTGGGGCTCAGAGAGAGCTCTCTCAAGAACTGTCCTTGAGAGAACAGCTCTGAAAGAACTTATGACTGGCCCAAGGTCACACCAGCAGCTGCATGTGAAGGAGTGGGGAATCAAACCCATTTTCCCAGATTAGAGTCCACGCTCTTAACCACTATAGCAAACTTAACAATTGCCAATGCTTCCTCCATGACTAAAGGTCATTCTGGTGGGTGTGCTACTCCTAATAGGAGAGGGAGGAGTTAATGAGGGAAGTGGGCAAGATGAGCAGCAGCCTGGAGCTTGCTGGCTAGGAAGATGAGGAGAAAAAGGAGACGGGGGAAGCTTCAAAGCAGCAGCAGTGCTCAGATGCTGGCAGCCGGCAGCAGCCGGTCACTGCACACCGACTTCTTCTGCAGAGTCTGTACATGCACCTTGCCAGTTCATCCTTATGGGCAGAGACAGGGAGAGAGCTTAGCACACAAGCTAGTGATGCTCTCCTGTAAATGAATGTGGTGGTGCTCAGTGCTGGAAACCTCCACCCCCCCTTTTCTAGGCAGAGAAAATGTGGCTGTGGCAAGGGGGAATGCCCCTGGTGCAGGTGGTGGCAGCAGAGGGAAGGGAGAGGGCAGCCACTGTGTGGCCTAACCAGGTCTTCCCTGCTTCCACAGCCAGCTTCTCAAATTTTGCCTGCCCATTGGCAGGGGGCTCTTCGCTGCACCCGGGGGTCCAACATCCCTGAGAGGGCAGGACACATTCATGAGAGGATGTCACCCTCATCAGCCCTCCATGGCTATGGGCTTGCTCTCCCTTTTAAGGAATCATTTCCTGTGTATGGGAGAGCTGCTGTGAATTATTCAATGTTTTGGTTAAATAACAAAAGGATTATGAATGCTACCAATGATTTACAGATGGGTGGAAGATGACAGAAGTTTCCTTGAAGAGCTTCCAGTGTATGGTAAGTATAAAGGATGTTTTGCTGGACAGCGGAAGAGAATGAGAATAGAAAGAACATTTTAGAACAGAGCAAAAAGCGACATGTTTCTCAGCTGTCCCCCTGTTCTTGTATGATCATTCTTTTTAATTGGTATCATGTACATCCTGGAAGTTCTTGAAAGACTGCTCTTACATTATTATAATGTGACATTTCAAAAACAGAGGCCTAGAGTGACGCCAAAATAATATTCCAAAAGCAGGAAGATGAAATTGAGCAATGAAAGCATGGAAGCAGTTAACTATATACCATGATAGGTGACAGTAAAAGAAACAGATAATACTCTGTAAAACTGAGAGGAAATCTGCTAACCTTTTAAATACTTTATCTAGAGAATTGTGGCATATTATTCCCAGGTTTGTTTATTGGGAACATTTAAACCTGGCCTTTGTGCCCTGATCAAGGCCACCAAGGCAGCTAACAGATTAAAAACATACATAATAATAATAAAAAATCTTTAAAACCATTAAAACAATGGAGACTAAGATAAAATATGCTTACAGTACAATAAAAGAAACATTCATAAAAACTACAATTAAGTCATAGGGCAGGAAGGAAGGATCACTGAGGGAGTGCCAGACAAAAACAAAACAAAAAATGTCTTCACCTGCTGGCAGAAGAGGGCAGCAAAAGGGGTCAGATGAGTCTCCCTGGGGAGAGAGTCCCAGAGTTTTGGTGCCATGACTGAAAAGGCCCTCTCCCAGGTTCCCACCCACCTAATCTCAGAAGACAGGGGCACCCAAAGCAGGGCCTCAAAAGAGTATTATAGTGGCTTGGTAACTTTGCAAGGGAGTAGGTGGATCTTCAAGTATACTGATCCCAAGCCATACACCACATTGGCCAGATCTTTTCAGGAAGGCCAGAGCTGGCTAAAAGGCACTCTTGGCCACAGCTGCCTGCCACTTGCTTATCTAGCAGTAGGCCTGGGCCCATGAACACTGCCAAACTATGGACTTGTTTCTTCAAGGATAGTGCAGCCCTTTCCATAAGTCCTGGGTAAGACCATGCACTTCTTATTGGGATTAAGTTAATTAGCCCACATCCATTCTAAAACTGCCTTCAGGCACCAGTTGAGGCTTTTTACAGCCTCTCTGGGATCACCTGGAAGCATTTTTTAAATTATTGTACTTTTTTTTGTATTTTTAATACCTAAACAGACATAAATAAAATTATAACAACAATTATGGCGAGTCTACAGATAAGCCCCTATAAAAGGTTTCCAAATATCTAAAAATATGCACATTCCCAATTGTTGCCTATATGCCATATGTTCAAACATTTATAAAGTCCTCAGTCCATTAGATTACTGAAGGTGGGCATTTATCTTTCCAGTGTGGTAACATAAGTCTTTTGGCAACAGTTATGGCACAGAGGGTCAATTTTTGTTGGCCTTCAGTTAGTTTAAAAGCATCCTCAAAGACCAATGATGATTCTAACACAAAACTGATATGAGTAATTACTCCCTCCCCAAAAGACTGAATAACTGGACAGCCCCAAAGCATATGTCTAAGAGACATGTCTTATAAGTTACGCTGCAAACAATTAGACACTTTACTTAGTCCTTTACTAAAAAGGAACTGTAGTGTCCAGTATATCCTAAACATAATTTTTGCTGAATAAATCACAGCTTTACAACAACTAAATGAATCACAGCAAACAGGTATAAAATATAGGGTTATATCCCATTGTTTTGGCAAAAGAGGGCAATCTAGTTCCTTATTTCATTCATTTCTGAGACTTCTTATCATATTCATTAACCAACAACAAATATTTATAAACAAATATTGTAGGTTTGATTTTCTGCATTGATTAAATGAGAGTTTCCAAGATTAAGGGAGATTCTGAAGCACTTAGTGCTGCAGGGCCATATTTAGATACCAACAGATGTTACTGCCGTTCAACAGATTGACACGTCATATCTAGACCTCAGCTCAGACAATAACAAAATCTTATCATCATCTGGAAGCGTGAAATAGAGTGCACATTGGTGACAAACCAAATCTCTGGGTAACCTCTCCCAGTGACTATACATAGATATTAAAAAGTGTGAGGGAACAATATAGAACCTGGCAGGGGCCTATAGACCAGAAGCCAAGGAGCTGAATAGCAGTCCCTCAATATCACCTTCTGAAATGTACCTTGCAGGTAGGACCAGAAACAGTGCAAAATGATGCCTCCTTTCCAATGCTCCCTCTAAGCTGTGGAGTCTTGTGAGCAAAAATTCTACTTTGTGAGCTACTGGCATTAAAGTTGTGAGTGAGTGATTAGACTATTGCATAAATTAGGTTGCTCTGGAGCCCTCCTCCCTGAGCTAAGACAAAAATGTGTGAGCGAGAGGCTGTGAGATAGCTCACACTAACTCAGCTTAGAGGGAACACTGCTCCTATCCCTAGCCTAGAAAGAATCCAGAAGAATACCCTGATCAATGGTATCAAAAGCCACTCAGAGGTCCAGGAGTATCAACAGAGTTCAAATCCCTCTGTCCATCTTTTGGCACCACTTCCTGTCATCCCCCTGGACAATTAAGGCTATTTCAGTCCCATAACCAGGCCTGAAACCAGATTGGAAAGGATTCAGGCCTGGTTATAGGACTGAAATAGCCTTAAGTACTTTAAATTGTCGATCCGCTATCTGTTCAGTTACCTAGCTCAAGAATGGAATATTTGAGATTGCTCAACAGTTATTAAAATATCCCAGATCCAGGGTAATACAGCATTAAATACTTTAATATGATGGGTTGAGACCCTTTCTGCTCTCATATGGAAAAAATTACAACTCAAGATGGCTCAGTGTAGTGCTAACTTGGGTAGCACTGCTCCTAGTATGACCAGCAACTTTTAAGCAACAGTGTGAGAATGTGCTGGCGGGTGGTGTTTTCTGTGCTTCCTTCCTTCCTTTCTTCCTCTTTTTTTTGCCTTAACTGTGGGCAAAGGAGAGCTCTCAAGGTACATCTCCTTGTTCTACCCTTGTGTAGCAGTGAAATGTGATAGAGGGCTCCTTTTTCATCACCTCTTGTCAAAAGTACTGCTGATGGAGTTGAGAAGGCTGCACTGTTTTTTAAGAGGGTGGGGGAGAAAGGAGCAGATGCAGGAAGAAACCATGGCAGGTTTTATATCTGACATTCATGCCACATTTTCTCAACACTGGGCTTTTCCCTCTGTTGTTTTAGCAAACCCTTATTGGAACAGAAATTCCCCTCTGCATTGCATGCTACTTTCACTTTCTTTGATCATCAGATTTTATGGTACCCTCTGCATTGCATGTTGCTTTCAATTCCTTTGATCATTGGGTTTTTATGGTACCTTCTGCATAGATTTATGGCCATTCAGGGGTGACTTTGCAGTCAGTATGGCATTGGCCCAGGGCATTTGAATGTGGTTTTGAGCTGCACCTTTTCCTCAGTGTCGAGAAAATGTGCTTTCCTTCCTTTTTGGTATTTAAATTGCCTTTACTCTTAGCACTTAACAGAGGTTTTTTCACTGTGGAAGATTATGATTGTTTGGAACTGACAGTGGATTCAGCTAGGTGAGGCTCCCTTCCTGCCATGGTTCTCCAGCCAGAAAATGCAATCGGGGTGATGGACTGGGTCAGAAATGAATCTGTACATGTCATTGAATTGTCAGCTGTCAGCCCATATTGCAGACTTTGCATTAACCTTTGCAGTGCTGGGAACATAGATCCCCCCTCCCCAGATCATTATAAAGCTATCAATTTTTTTTAAAAAAGAAAAGCTGTATTAGTCTACCTTCTATAAAACTTGGCATACTCTCCTAAACTGAAGCATTTTTAAAGGAAAAAAAATAAATTGTCCATGTCTTGTTTTAAAGGTGTTGGGAGGTTAGAATGTGTGCTGGAAGAATAAAAGAAAATGTAAAACAGCCATATAGAGATTATATTACTCCATACCTCTTCATGGCTTCCCTGTTAAAATTATTTTGATCTGGTTTACATTATTAAAACCGAAGTATAATACTGTATTTTGCTTTCAATATCAGCCACCTGTAAAAAGATACACTAATGTTGTCCTTTAGATTTTGAATGCAATTCTTGTGGAATCTGAGATCTTGTACTTGCTTCTGAATATATCAGGCCAAAAGGCTTTTCATTAGGCTGTCTCTGGAGAATGCTACACTCTTGGACCAGCTTATGAGTCATCTTGCCAGATGCCAGAATTTGGTGAGATTTTTTTTTCTTTCACCATAGATTTGAAACCAGGTAGGATTTGGTCTACCACTAGCTTTGCAGGTCCAGGTATGGATATAGTGGTGGCTGTCACCCTCTTTCTTTCTTTCTTTCTTTCTTTCTTTCTTTCTTTCTTTCTTTCTTTCTTTCTTTCCTCTCTCTCTCTTTTTTTTTTTGTTTCCCCCGGAGGGGAATTTTTTATTATTTTTCAAAACTACTAAAAACTACTACAGAAAAACAGAAGGAGAACTATATACAGGATAAAGTAAAGATACCCACAACTACCTAAAAACCCAAGAGAGGAGATCATCAATAGCTTGTTCACAATGAAACTTTCCTTCATTTAAACATAACATAAACTGAGAATCATTATTAATACAGTTTCTTTTTTCTAGCTTTTACAATTCACTGTCTAAAGACAACATCCCCAAATCTTTTATTTTCATCTTTCCTGAGGCACCATACAGAGTCCTTCAGCCTCTAGTTCTCTTTTTATCATCTTTTTCGGAGTTTATAAGAGCTTTTTTGAGCATCCGCCCCCTTCTTGTCCAGAGTCCTCTCCGGAAGAACCAGAGTCCAGCTCGCCACTAGACTTGCTGTCCTCTTCTTTTTCTTCGACCTCTGATCTTCCCAGTTGGTCTTTTAAGAACTCTTTAGCTTTTATGACAGAGTCAATCTTTTCTTTTTTGTCTTTTGATCTTGAAAGTGACTCCCTCTGGAAACAACCATTTATATCCAATTGCGTTTGTCTGAAGAAAAGTCACCAACTCTTTGTATTTCTTTCTCAAATGGAATATCCTTCAATGTTTCTCCCACTTTCAGAGGAGCTCCAGAAACCGCTTTCAGGATTGCATCCCTCACATGCCTTTCAAGAATCTTACAACAATTTCTCCAGGCAGATTATTCTTCTTTATATATCCTGAATATGATCTGTAGACCACATCCATTTCGCTTAGTAACAGTTCTTTTTCATATCTGCCCTTGGTGCTAGTAATTCACTCATTTCTTCTTTAAGATTCTCCCCCGATTTTTCTGGAATGCCCTGGAAGCGAAGAACCATGCTGGCCCTCTCCATTTGAGCTTGTAGCATTTGATCTTCCAAATAAGTTGTCTTTTCCTCAAGCTTTTGTACTTTCTTCTTTACTTTCTGTGTACTTGCAGTCACTTCCTTTATTTTTTCAGCATCATGCTTCATAATTTGTATCAGATCACCCATCTGGGCTTGAGTTGCACCCATCTGGGCTTGAGTTGCTGTTATGCTTTGTGTTACTTTTGACATCTGTTCCTTGAAGTTATTCAACTGTTCCAGCAGAGGGCGTATGGACTCTGCTACAGACTTCGCCAGCTCACTGGTAGCTTCCGGTTTAGGACTGCCCGGTCCCTTAGCTTTCAGAAGTCTTTCTTTGTCCTTCTTCCCCGCCATCTTAGTTGTTTGTTTACTTTTCCCCGCTTTGCTAAAGTCTCTGAATGTGCACTCGATCACTTAAACTCCCACGGGTAAGTGTCTCTCGACAGTTTTCTCTGCTTTTCTTCCGCTCCCCCCCCTTTTAAAATATGTGCATGGGAGGCATCCCTCCTCCCGCTCGCTTTTTCTCCATCCATGAAGTAGGGTGGGGAGCTGCCTTTTACTTTTTAAATCACCTTAGCATTGACTCACATTCGTTGTTGGTCTTCCAACCCCGCTCCAAACTTCATTTCAAACGCCGGATCTCCAACGCTTGCTCCGGTTAGCGCCACTAGTCCCATCTGGGTCTCATGACATGGGGAACCACTGGAACTAAGAGGCGCCTCAATTCTCGGGCATTCTGCCCTCGAAGAGGCCGCCTCTTAAAAAGTTCATTGGCCAGGGCCCCTTCACCGGGTCCCGGGGGGGGGTTGCGAGTCTGCGCACCCCCTCCCCCAGCCAGAGCGCAGCTTCACCCCCCGAGCAGTCTGGGAGGTGAGTCTGCTTAACACGCCTCCATCGACCGGAAGTCCGCTGTCACCCTCTTTCCTTCCCTGAGCTTCTATATGCTCATTTAATTGCAAATGCCAGCTGTTCTCTGAAGCCATAACTGAGTATCCCTTCACTTTGTGTATTTGTGCCCTTTCTGTCTATACAATCTGTCTATACAACCTTTCACATTCTTGGAGCCCTCCATGGCCTGGGAACCACATACTTGAACCACATACTTCCTGTACTGACGTGTGCCTGCTTCACTCATCACCTCAGTCTATCCATCTCCAGCTAAGATTCCTTGTTTTGAGAGGCAAACTTTAGCATCTGGAGGAGCAGAGAGAAAAACTCAGAACACCTACAGCCTCCACTCTCTACACGGCCCCGGTGTGACACGGAGCTCTTGGCCGGCCTTGCCGAAATGACAATGATACCTGACTCCTCAGACTGGCACGAGGCTCCTGCCGGCTCCAGAGTGGTCAGCAGTGGTGTGGGTGGTGCTCTCGTAGGCTCCGCTTCTCCGGCACAGGGCTGACACTGCCAGGATAGAGATAATTTTGTGGTGGTGGCTGGGCACGCCAGTGTGGCTGCAGCACCTGTACTGGGTGTTAGTGCAATGGTGGGAGAGCCTGGGGAGGGTCTCCCCCTTCCCCAGAGTCCCCATCAAGGCCCCGCCACCCCTGTGGGCACCCTGAGTGCCTGCGGCCCACCCCCACCCCCAGATCAAGCCCCCGCCGCTGCCACCCCTCCCACACCAGCAAGGCCACAGACGGGCTGGGAAAGGCGGGTGGTGGGGGGGGGCTTGGACACCAGCTGGAACACTGTTCTGGTGCATTCTGCCCCAAACATAGCCCTGATTACCAGCACCTTGAATTGAGCCCAGAAGCAATTTGGGAGTCAGTGTATATGGAACAAGACTGGAGTGATGTGGTCCCTATGACCCACTCCACTCAACATTCTGACCACAGCATTCTGTACCAGCTGTAGATTCCATACAGTGTCAAGGGCAGCCCCATGTAGAAGATATTGCAGTGATCTAATCTAGATGTTACCAGGGTATGAATCACAATAGCAAGTTCTTAACTGTCCAGGAAGGACTATAGCTGTCTCACTAGGCAAAACTGGTTAAAGGCACCCCTGGCCACTGCTGCCACCTGTTTATCCAACAGGAGGCCCAGGTCCAGGAGCACTACCAAGCTACAAACCTACTACTTTGGGGGGATCACAATAGTTGCACTACAACTCCATCCGGAAATGTCCCAACTTGTGGGTCAGGCCTTCCCCCTACCAGTTGAACCTCTGTTTATTGGGATTAAGTTTCAATTTGTTAACCCTCATCTATGTTAGCCTCCCTGGGATCTGCTAGGAGTGCAAAGTAGAGCCAAGTGTTTTCTGCAAATTGGTGACAACTCAGCCCAAATCTCTGGATGGCCTCTTCCAGTGACCATACATAGATGTCGAAAAGCTTGGGGGACAAGATAAAACCTTGTAGGTTGTCAGAGGCCAAAGAACCAGAGCAACAGTCCCGTAGCACCATATCCTGAAAGCTATGTTTGAGGTAGGACTAAAAAGACTGCAAAACAGTTCCTCCCTGTCCCAGCATGGAAAGGCGGTCCAGAAGGATAACATGATCAATTGTATCAAAAGGCACCAAAAGGTCCTGTGGAATTAATAAGATCACACTCCCCATATTCATCTTCCAGCACAGGCCATTGCAGTCCCATGACCAGGCCTGTAACCATATTGGAATGGAGCCAAAGAATCTGCTTCATTAAGGAATCCCTGAAGTTGCCCAGCCACCATGCATTCTATCACTGTGCTGGAGTATGGTGCATTTGAGTCTAGATGGTATTTATTTTATTTATTACTTCTTACTGTTTTTTCCTTTTGTTACTATCCATGGGGTTTTATTGGCAAAGATACTGGAGTGGGTTGCCATTTCCTTCTCCAGTAACAGAAGAAGGGGATGGAAAAGGATGAGATGGTTAGACAGTGTTACCAGTGCAATGACCATGAAATTGAGCAAACTCCAGAGGATGGCAGAAGACAGGATGGCCTGGCATGATGTGGTCCATGGTGTAGTATGAATGGGAATATAAAGATTTTCATATATAGGTTTTTTCCTTCTTGATTGTTCATATTCATATTTCTCTGGTTTTTATAGATTTGTTCTTTAAGTAATATTTTATTAGGATGTTAGAAAGGCCTGTTATATAGAAGGCTTTCCTCTTGTAGGTCTGATATTGTTAGCAGACAACATAATAGGTACAAAGTTCATGATTCTGTAGTTCTTAGGGCAAACCTTTCAATGTCTGGGTCAGATAAGATTTTAGTCTGATATGAAGCATCCTTGCCCATTATCATTTAGGTTAGGTTAAGTAAACACTTAATTTGACGTAGATATGTTTCTTTATATCTGGCCAATCAGAGGATTATTACTCAAATTACCACTGTCTTTTGTAACCAATTATGCTGTTTGAATATTGTTTTCTTGATGATGTCAGTCCATGTATAAAATATCATGTATTTCCTGAATATGTTCAAAATATGCTCAAGAAGAAGATGAAGAAGAATAAGAGGAAAGTTGTCAATTTTTGGTTAACTATGTGGTCTAATCGTTTTCCTATTAATTGAGGCATTTTTTCCTGATTATGCTGAGAAGAAAGCAGTCAGTTTTGATGGGTCCTTTGGCCTAACTGTTTTCCGTATTTCATTACAATAAAATATAAGAACTTCCTCCTCATTTGACTTCATTTTTGACATGGAATCTAATATGTACAAAATGGGGTTGCAAAGAGTTGGACTCAACTGTGCAACTGAACAACAACAACAACAACTCTTTTTGCAACCAGAGTCATAAACAGCAAAGGATGGTAGTTATTCAGCTCTATTGGGTCTAGAGTAGGGTTTTCTAGGACTGGCCCTCTTCGAGGCAGAGGCAGCCACCCCCTCTCTCAGGGAGGCAAGTAATGTCTCCCAGACCCAGCCTATTATCTATGCAGATCCTAATGAGATGAGAGGCACTGATATTCATGTTGGTCTAATCACCCAAACATGATTAGAAAATGTGGGTGATGCTCTATATGTTTTCTTCTTCTTAAAATATGTTAAACTGTAGCAGAAAAAGAACAAAGGAATCAGTGCCCCTGTTAGAGACTAACAGGTTTATTGTGGTTTGAGATTTCATTAACACCACCACTCTACTTATCTTTTGAAACAGACTACAGCCTAGAAAAGCTCTGTGTTGCAATAAATCAATCTCTAAGACACTGTAACACTCTTTGTCTCTTGTTGCTACATTATATTTCATTAAAAGGCATTTGACTGTCAAGCCTGGCCCACAGATTTATCACACTGCATCAGTGCATGTTTTTGCTATTCCAAGCAGGCTTCATTACTATTTGCAGAGTCAGATTGTACAAACATTGACTGATGCATATAGAAATCAAGTATCTGCGCTATTGCAATGTTACATTTTAATTGGACTATTGTATAGCTTAGAGGATGAGCCACAAGAGAGTAGCCAATTACTCTGTATATCTGTCTGAAAGCCTTTCCATTATAGAATGCTGATTGAGGTTATATAGCTCCATATTGTTCCATGTTATTGATTTCTGCACCGTCTCCCGCCCACACACGTGAATGGTCTCATTAATTGACAATTACCTTTTTCCCTGTGCTTCAGAAAATTGACGTGTGCAAGCTGAGGTGTTAAGTTTAATTTGAACTAGGCATTTTCACGTCTGTTTAATCTTTAACAAGATCCATTAGATTTCCTGCTTTTAATTTGACATGAGCCATAAAGGCATCATGGCAGGGAGGCTGTGACCCATTTAGTATGAGAAGAGGCAGGTCTGTGCGGAAATAATGGGCTCTATCTGTGTTTGGGATTTTTGGTCTCTCTGTTTTGCCAGAGGTGGAATCAGTAGACAGGAGTATTAGATGTTAAGTAGGGTTTAGTCAGTCTCTGTTCTTTCTTTTTGGTTATTTCAAGTGTTATTATCAGTGAGCAACTTATGTGAAATACTGGTTCACTTCCATGATTTGGTCATGTTTCTGAACAGCTGACAAGCATGCCTGCTTCTGGCATTGGCCATTAGTGCCATTTCTACAAGTCACTATATTTGTGAAATAGTTCCTGATAACACTAGCCAGTTGCACTGAAATAGGTCCATACCTGTTCAGTATATGCTTGGCACAATTTTAGACCAACGTACAGCTATGTTTGAAGTACCACCTCTTCCTGCATGTTCCCATGTGGCAGCTTCATTCTTCCCAGCAGGATCTATTCTGCAATGGTCTGCGCCCAGACACCTTTCTTTGGCTGCACCAGGGGATATTCTACCCTCCTGGTTTTCCAGAACAGCTGTGAGACAGAATCAGTCTGGAGAGCTTTTGCAGTTGCCTGAGCTTTGGCAAATGGGGATATCCTCTTAGTAGAGCCTGAGAGGTTTTTGATTAGGTTTTAGCATGGTTTTAACGTATTGTAGATCTGTTACTTTGCTTTTTTCTCAGTTGTTGTTACCTGTCTTGAAGCCTGAGATGCTTGGGAGAAGGGCAGTTGTACAAATATCTCTCCTTATATATAATTGAGTAAGAACATTCTATATGAACATTCTAAAATGCCCGCCTTTAGTGTTAGGCCGGAAGAACTGCCACTCAGAAGACGCTGGCTGGGTTGACTGGCTGTTTTGTGCAGTCCCGCCCAGCATTTCAAGGTCTTTTGCATATGGAAGCTGATTGGACTTCACTCCATTCCACACCTCAAACTCACCCCCCTCCCCGCAAGGCAGTTGGAATGTCAGTTGCATATGGAACCTTCAAGGTCTTTTGCATATGGAAGCTGATTGGATTTCACTCCATTCCACACCTCATACTCCCCTTTTTTTTTGCCAACTCCAGGTTGGAAAATTCCAGGATATTTTAGGGATGAAGCCTGCTGAGGGTGGGGTCTGAGGAGGAGGAGGAGGAAGAGGGGGACCTCAGACAGATACAATGCCATACTCCCCACCCTCCAAACAAGCTGTTGCCAGTCTCCAGGTGACAGCTGGAGAGCTCTTAAAGCTCTGGTGCTAATTCAAAGTGCTGCAATTTGTCGACAGAGTAGTGTTTTGGCAAATCTTTAGGAATTGTTTGGTGCATTTACGATGAGGCACCCACCCAGAGCCTCTGGCATTTTCTCACTCTGCTGGCATCAAAACCAATTTAAGGCAAAATAAGAGGCTACTGAGAGGGGAGGAGATAAAGTTGCCAGCTTTAGGTATGGAAATTCCTGGAGATTTGAGGAGTGGAGGCCGGAGAGGGGGACCTCAGACAGGTTACAGTGCCATAGACTCCACCCTCCAACCCAGCTATTTGCTCCTGGGGAACTATTGTTGCCAATCTTGGCCCAGCACCCATCAAACCATTCTCTTCAACCCCCTGCTGTGCAGCTGACTTTCCCCTAGGGTTGCCAATCTCCAGGTGGGACCTGGAGATCTCCCACTGCTACAATTGATCTCCAGATGACAGAGATCAGTTTCCCCTGGAGAAAATGGCCGCTTTGGAGGGTAGACCCTATGACATTATACCTGCTGAGTCCTTCCGCCTCCCCCAATGCTGGCCTCTACAGAATCCACCCCCCAAACCTCCAGGTATTTCCCTCCTTAGAGTTGGCAACCCTACTTTCCCCTCAGTGCCTGATGGTAGGCAACTTAGTTTGGTCCAGTCACCTACTTTGGCCTTTGGGAGAAAACATATTGGGGCCAATCCTGATAGGGTTGCCAACTCCCGATGGGAAATTCCTGGAGATTTGAGGGATGGAGCCTGAAGAGGGTGAGGTTTGAGGAGGGGTGGGACCTCAGACAGGTACAATGCCATAGACTCCACCCTCCAAACCACTCAGTCCCTCGTGGGGAACCATTGTTGCCAATCTCCAGGTGAGGGCTGGAGACCACTCAAAATTACAATTGCTCTGCAGAAGGGAGGGCGGAAGTCAGCTGAAGTCAAAGGGGCAGATAATGGTAGGTTGATGGTTAGCTGGGAAGGAGATAGGGTTGCCAACTCCCAATGGGAAATTCCTGGGGATTTGAGGGGTGGAGCCTGGAGAGGGTGGGGTTTGCGGAGGGGTGGGACATCAGACAGGTAGAATGCCATAGACTCCACCCTCCAAACCAGCCATTTCATCCTGGGTAACAATTGTTGCCAATTTCCAGGTGAGGGCTACAGATCACTCAAAATTGCAACTGCTCTTCAGGGAGCAGAGATCAGTCCCTCTGGAGAAAACAGTGGACTCTGCCATTATACCCTGCTGAGGTCACCACAGCAAAATGACACTGTTTGCCCAAAGCCAGAGCACTCCCCCAGAGCCTCTTACTAGATCCCGTTGTATTTATTTCCACAACGGGCTTTACTGCTAGTTCTAAATAAATCAATATACCCAAAGCTATTTTTGTAATGTCATATCAGACAGTTGATCTGATCAATTTAGGACAACACTGGTCAACATTTTTACTTGATTCCAATCATGCCATGTCTGCCATTTTAGTGCACTCTGTAGAGTTGCCCATGACATGGTGAGGTTTTTTCTCGAGGGGGTGCCAGGGCACAGGTAGCAGTGCAGTACTGGAGAGGCTGCCAGGAGAGCAGGCTAAACCAGGTTTGCCTGCTCCTGTCAAAGAATGCTACAAACACTTATCTCCTGCGCCATTTGTGGCACCGAGGTTACAGGCTGGCCACATATGGTGAAAGGGGAGCCATTCGTGTAGACTTTTGGTCTTTATATTATACATTTTATTCCTTTTCTGCTTAACTAGTTTGCTCAATTAAACTTTTCTGTCTTCTTCCTTCCTACTTCCTAGCTAGGAGCAAAGTGATTTATTAAATTAAATCTTTACATTTCCAAGTGCAACTGAAACATTTTTGATTAGCAGCAAATATCATGGTTTCAAGTATCATTTGAAATGTGGTGTTGGAGGAGAGTTTTATGGATACCATGGACTGCCAAAAAGACAAATAAGTGTTTTCTAGATCAAATCAAGCCTGAACTCTCCCTAGAAGCTAAAGTAACTAAACTGAGGCTATCATAATTTGGTCACATTATGAGAAGACAAGAAGTCACTGGAAGACAAGAAGTCACTGGAAAATACAACAATGCTAGGAAAAGTTGAAGGTAGAAGGAAACGAGGAAGCAGAGGTCCATCAGTGGCTATTAGCCACAAGGTATAGATTGGGGCAAGTGATGCTCTGTCATCTTGGTGCTTGGGGGGGTCAACAGTGGGAGGGCTTCTAATGTCCTGGCCCCACTGGTGGACCTCCTGATGGCACTGGTATTTCTGGACACTGTGTGATACAGAGTGTTGGACTGGATGGGCCTTTGGCCTGATCCAACATGGGCATCTCTTATGTTCTTATGTTCTTACCCGACATGAGACGGATTTACTCTATAAAAGAAGCCATAGTGCTCAGATTGCAAGACCTGAGCAAAGCTGTTAACGATAGGATGTTTTGGAGGCCATTAACTCATAGGGTCACAAGCACCCTATAAGCACTTAACACACACACACACCACTCATGATTTACACACACCACTCATGATTTACAAAGTCATTCTGCACCACATCACAGCAGGTCTTCCTGTTTGAGAAAAAGAATTGCCTCTGTCTTCTGCTTGAACTTTAGTCTTGAATACCTGTTAGCTTACAGAGTTGCTTGGTTCAGATATTATGCAAAAATATGTTTAGCTTAAGTTAATCAAGCCAAGTTCCAAAAATTGTTTTATTAACTGTACTTAGTCTCAACAATGGTTTTCTGTGGTGTACAAACACAGGCAGCCAGTCTCCGTCTGAACTTATTCTCTGGCCACAGAGAGAATATAATGAAACATAATGCATTTTGTATCAAGATTTTAGTGATTATTTGTGAGCTGGTGTCACATGGTGTCTGAAATGAGTCAGTGCCACATGCTGTGACTAACTAAAATAGTTCTGTGCTCCTTTCATTAAACACTAATTCTAAGAATTCTTTTGTATCTTTATGGATCTAGTTTTTTATAATAATTTTATGGCTCTTCAGGACAGCCCTTACGGTCAGATATTTGTGATACAAAGATGGAAAGGCATCAAGAAACCAGCAGATGGAAGTTGGGTCCTGCAAACAGCTGAGCTATTGACAACTGAAAGATGAGAATACAAAAACAGAATGGGCACTTTAGATTTGCATCGCAATCCGAAATACATTTACACTCTTCTAAGCCCACTACTTCAGTGGACTTGAAAAGTTGCAACTCTGTTTGGAATTGCATATTGTGTGTAAGCCACCCTGAGCCTGCCTTGTCTGGGAGAGTGGGATACAAATTAGATAGATAGATAGATAGATAGATAGATAGATAGATAGATAGATAGATAGATAGATAGATTTCCATTCTGCCTATGACTGGACCGAATTTTCTTCCATTTTTGGTGTTTGCTTTGTTTCTGCTTTTTTAATTTAGCTGTATATGTTGTGGCAGGCTGACATATGTACATTATATTTAGCCATGGCCTATAGAGATAATTCTTAACTATGATCAGAGAGATTAAGCATACAATCCACTCTTGTTTAATCAAGTGGATATGAGTAACACTTGATGCCTCTCTCTCTATGGAGGTCCAGGTTACTGCAGTTGCCAGATTCTTCCATCTCAGGCAGATAAGGCTGCTGAGTCCATATCTCTCTTAGCTACAGTGATCCATGCAATGGTCATTTCCAGGCTTGATTACTGCAAATCGCTCTATGTAGGCTTACCCTTGAGGAAATTACAGCTGGTGCAAAATGCATTTGCGCACCTGCTGATGTCAACGTCTGTGCAGGCTCACATTCGGCAGGTGCTCCACCAACTTCACTGGTTGCCAGTTGACTTCCAAATTCACTTCAAGGTGTTGGTTTAAAGCCTTACACAGCCTGGGACCCACATATCTGAGGGACCGTCTCTTCCCAATACCCCCTGAAGAGCATTATGCTTTATGGACCAGCAGCTCCTGTTTGTCCCTGGCCTGAGGGGCATCTGTCTTGCCTTGACCAGGGACAGGGCTTTCTCTGCCTTGGCTGCTGCCAGGTGATACATGCTCCCAATCGAGATTAGAGCCCTGTGGGATCTTCTTCATTTCTGCAGGGTGTACAGGCTTTTCCCACCCAGGCCAGGCCAGGGATGGGAGGGAATCCTGTACTTTTCAGTACATTAAACAACAAGCCACGAGACAGTCTATACCATCTCTGGTCTTCACAACAATTTGCCACCAGAACCTCTTTTCACTAGTCCCTGCCTTTCCTAAGGGAGAGATTCCAACCCTTAGTTACCATCTGGGATTTAGCACAGTAGCAACTCTATCCAGAGATGCACACTCTTACCAAGGTAGCATATGTGGTCAGGGTTAGGCACAAAAGTTAGACTTGGAATTCAGTTACAACATCAAAGACAAATTAGCAATAAGAAGGATCTTTATTCAGTACAGAGTTTAGCATAGACTACCAGAGATTACAAAAATAACAAAGGCTAGGGCAATTTGCCTTAACTACACATTGAAGAGACAGCATTTCAGGTGCAATAAAACAGATAATGGAGAACAAGAAGAAGAAGCTCACTCCCATAGGGATCAAAGAATTATACCCCAATTCCAGTCACAAATTAGATGTGAGCATCAGCCAGTTGCGAGTGGGCGTGGGTGTGCCCAATTGTTGTTTGTCATAGCTGCGTGTGGGGATAGGCTATAAGTTTGGGACCCCGCCTGCAGTCATCTGACCCAAACTCCAGCTACTTCATTGTGTACATGACTGGTTACAAGTGGGCCAGAAAGTGTAGCCATGAGGTCTGGCATCTGGCATGAAAGTGTGAAAGAATGTGGTTTTATGGCATGGCTATTGAGGCCATGTGGCCTCACCATTTGGCTTGCAACAGGAAATAAGACACAGCATGTTATCATAATGTAATCACAGGAGAAGGCTTGTGGATATAGAAAGCAGAAAGCAATTTTTCTATACACAGGGCCTGCAAGATGGAGCTGTTCCACCAGGCTTTTGGCTGAGGCAGGGGATGTCCCTATATGGCCTCCCTGAGGTTGTTGTCACCCACCTACCAACCCAAATAATATACCAGGGAACCTCCCACAACCAGTTGACATCTGAATTGTGATTGTGTTGTAATGTTTATTATTGTTTTAAATTGTTTAATTTTTAAACTGTATTTATTGTATTGTTTTATTATGTTACCCACCCTCAGCCCACTCATGGGATGGGCAAGCTATAAATACAAATAATAAATAAAGGGCCTGATCTCAAACATCTTGCCTTTTTGCATAAGAGGCTAAAGGCTTTGATAACAATGTCATGACCTATAGCTGTGAAGTCTCCAAGGTGATTAAACTCAATTAAATGGTAGATGGAATTCATGGTGCAAAGTAGTGTACATGGGCAGAAGAATAACTCACATTACACAGAATAAATAACAAATTGATTTGTCATGGGTCAGTCAGGGCTATGAGGCAGGGAGGACACCTCAGAGGAGGAGGAGTCTTGTGTAGCCCGCCCAGGGTCAGCATAGCAGGAAAATGAGGAGCAGGCATGCCAGGACTTATAGCCAAAACCAGGTGTAGGATCACCTCCACCCTCCAGCTCTAATTCAGCAGGTGAAAGCCAAGTGGCCATTTCCAGTCCTCCAGGATCTCCTGCACCTTTGGAATGCCACAGATGGAAGTTGAGAACCAAGTACAGGCTAGGTGGTGAAGTGTCAGCTGCCCGCTATTAGCAAGGATGAGTCTTTGCAGAAGTGTTCCTGAAAAGCTGGTTGGAGGTGTGACATTTGGGCATGTGGCTACAAAGTCTCCTGAGAGACACTTTTGGGTATGGATGCAACATGTAAATCCAACGCTGAACTGCCGACACTGCCTTGATTGATTTCTGGAAACCTGACCTCGGATTGCACAACACTGGACTTCTGAAACTCACTCTGACCTTGTTATCCTTGAACAACAGAAAAAGATGCTGTAGCCTGATACCAGAAGCTGGCAAGCCAGTACATGATTATTATCACTCAAGAACAAGATCTTTGGAATTATCATGGTTGTTTCTTCTGGAAAAAAGATCCACTCATTCTTCCTACAGCTGTTTGAAAGGAAAAGAAAAGATTGTTCGAAAACTGTAGCAAAAGCCTTTTGAGGCTCACTAAGCTAAGAAAATGGCAGAAAATAAAGAAAACTCATAAAGCTTTTCTCAAAATTATATCCTCAGTGCTGCATGTTCCTTATCTCAGTACAGAAGTGGTAAACCACAGTAAGTGAGAATCAACATAGTTTCTATATGAAATGACTCCCTATATAAAATAATGGCTAAATTAAAGAGATGTTTTTTTATTTAAAAAACTACCAAGAAAGTATATTTTTGTTTATTTGTTATTTCTAGTATACCTTTCTCCCTGAAATTAAAGGCTATGGTGGCCCTGTCCACTTCCCACCCTCAGAGGCAAGATTTTCCCTCCATTTTTCTTTCCTTTTACTTAGTAAGGTGCCCTATTAATGCATTTTCTTCTTTGTTGAAAAGCTCTGGCTGTCCTACCCTGTCACAGTATAATATTTTTTCTGTTGGCTCAGCCCAGGAACCTGAGGAAAGGGTCAGAAGCCTGCTTTAACTTAAACAATGTAAATGTCACTCGAGGCATTTTGAAGTTCAAAAATAACAAAATATTTAGCTTGGAGAAATGGCAACTGAAGGATGACATGATCTAGGTTTATAAAATTATGCATGGGATAGAGCAGGTAGAGAAAAAAGTACTTTTGTCTTTTTCTCACAATACAAAAACTCATGGGCACTCAATGAAATTGCTGAGCAGTCCGGTTAGAACACATAAAAGGAAGTACTTCTTCACCCAAAGAGTGATTAATACATGGAATTCACTGCCACAGGAAGTGGTGGCGGCTACAAGCATATACGGCTTCAAAAGGGAATTAGATAAACATATGGAGCAGAGGTCCATCAGTGGCTATTAGCCACGAGGTATAGATAGGAACTCTCAGTCTGGGGCAAGTGATACACTGTATTTTTGGTGCTTGGGGGGGTCAACAGTGGGAGGGCTTCTAGTATCCTGGCCCCACTGATGGACCTCCTGATGGCACCTGGTATTTCTGGCCACTGTGCGACAGAGTGTTGGACTGGATGGGCCATTGGCCTGATCCAACATTGGCTTCTCTTATGTTCTTATGTTCTTAATATAGAGGGAAAAGATCAGTGAAATCAGGTGTTTGAAATTTCTGAGGTAAAACCAGTACATGCACATACTTTCATTCTTATGTTTCAGGTTAATGAGAGTTTCTTAAGCTATTCACAGTTACTTAAATCTTTATATTGAGAGGCTTTTATTCTAGTGTTTCCCCAAACACTCTAGTATACTTTCTTTGAGTATTCTCTGACTCTGTTGGTTTCCAGTAGGCTGGAACACTCTTTTCAGTACCCAAACTTTTCCAGTACCCAAACCCCTTCTCTTGAAACACCAGTACTCATCTGGAGTTTTAACTGACATTTAAGGTCTCTAAAGACAGTTTCTAACCACACCAGACCAGGGATCTCTGCACTCTTCAGAGTTAACTCCCTGTCTCACTGCGTAGGGAATTTTCTTCTCCATCTAGAAGATCTATCCCCTTTCCTTGGCCCAAATGGTTGTCCTTGCCTACTTCCCAGACTTCCTTGCCAACTTTCCCCCAGTTCTCCTGTCTGTGTTACACTGCTCTCAGTCAGAGCTAAATTTCAAAACTGTCAGTACTTGACTCTTCTCAGCTAGGGCTGAAATCAGATTCCATCTCTCCTCAGCATCCAGTTCAGAAGTCTTTCTCTGCTCAGTTTATGCTAACCAATTAAATCTCTTGTAACAGTCTGTCAAGGCTGTCTGGCTCTGTGAAGAATTAACCCTTCACAGTCCTGTTTACACAGCACTTCTAAACTTTTAAAAATGCAGCCCATCACAAAGGCGGAGCAACAGATTGAGACAGCCAAAAGACAATGAGATAGGCATTTGAGTTGTAGAGTTTGAGGTATATGCAAGTGCAAATTGAGGAAAATTAATACTAGAGTTTTATTCCCTTGTGGATTTAGAGGGCACCCAATAAAACTTTAGTGTGCCCCATCCCAAAGTCTTAGGCATGTCATGGCAACTTAAAAATAAAATAATGCAATGTACTGTGAATAATAAAATTTCCAGTGTACATTGTCACCAAATCATAGTGCTTAAAATCTCAGCTAAAAACCTTCCAGCACCAGCTTCATTCTACTGTAACTGAAAGCAATCCCAAGGTATAATAACCTTTATATTATGTGGGATTCCCAGTGTTGGCATTTAAAAGCTGACAGGTCTGTCATTTTTAGTAATTGTCACAGGTTGAATTGATGTGGGGCCTGAGGCCTTCAACTGCTGAATTTGTATAGAGTGTGAAGTATCTCATTACTGGTGAGTGAACTCACTGTGCAGGGTATATAGCAGAGCGGTCTGGTGACTAACTGAGGGTTAAACTCCTGCAACCTTGTAAAGTTAGAATCATCCATGGGCCTAATGTCTCTGTTTCAGCTCCCTTTGCTTGAAAGCTGGTAGATGAGGATGATGACTCATGTCTCATTTACTGGTCTCCTATCTCCTTTTCCTCTGCATTCATGAGTCTAGGTTACACTGTGCCTTAATGAGCAATTACTAAAGAGATCTGAGTGCAAATACTTGGTGGTGAGATCAGGCATTTTCTTGGGAGAAAGTTAAATGTACCTACTTTTCTGTTCTTTTATATAAAATGTCTGTTGTTAAGCTTTTGTTTATTCATTATTCACCCTTTAGAAATAACTGTAATGGAACCTCAATACCTCTAACCCTCAGAGGGAAAACTATATATCCTAGCTCATTCATTCAGGCCTTAGATAAAGAACATGTAGATGGCCATAACTAAAAGGTGGTTGTAGATGCATCTTGCTGTAATGGATTCCACAGGGCACTGTGGCCTTTCTTATTAGAATTCAGTGCTATATGAGCTGCTTGCAACTGATTGTCATGTGACTCCTATGAATGTACTTCTGATAATGTGCTCAGTAGACAAGCTTCCATGTTAATGGGGTACAGTGTTTGAATTCATCATTATTTATTCCAAATATAGCAAGCTGCGTTAAAGATGAGGATGGTGATTTAAAGAATGCAAAGACATACCATAAAATTATGTTTGTGTTACTGCAGAAAGAAAGAAAGAAAGAAAGAAAGAAAGAAAGAAAGAAAGAAAGAAAGAAAGAAAGAAAGAAAGAAAGAAAGAAAGAAAGAGGGGGAGGGGAAGGAGGGAGGAAGGAAGGAAGGAAGGAAAAAAGGAAGAAAGGAAAGAAGATTAGTGAAATACAGGACTAATGAAATCTCTGTTCAGGAGGTTGAAATATAATTCAGTTACAAACCTTTGTGCTTCCTTGGTGCCTTTTCAGAATAATTAAGTACTTTTGCCACTGTCTTCTGTAGCCTTTCCTAGTACAGAAATAAATGCTAGTATTAAGGCTATGAAATGTTTTCTATAAACTGTTGCTAAAGTCAGGTGTAGAACCAAGTGTAGAAGGAATAAAACAAAGAAACCCCATATGACATTTACTAAAATGCTTAATTATTGGAAATAATAGCAATTTAACCTGTTCATCTTTTCTCCTAAGATCAGTAAGAAATATAGGCCGCGGTCACACGGGCAGGAAACAGCGGGTGGGGAGCGTGGCTATTTGCCCCGGGGCAACAAACCCTGTGGCAGCGGGATCAGACGTCCCGGAGAGGTTCCAGCGAGGTCCCGTGGATAAGATGAAGGTGCCGATCACACGAGCATCCGCACCTTCAGCGACAGCCGATGGGAAGGGGATGGAAGGAGCCGCCCCCTCTGGGAGGGCCGTGCACTGCCCACTCTGGGCAGGGTCCGTGGGCCGCTCACAGGGAGAGGAGGGGAGGGGGGAGTACCCCGCTGGGTCCCCCATCCCCACCAGCATCCCGCCTGCCCTCCCTCCCCCCGCGACACGCGACCCTCTCTGCCTGGCCGCCGCTGCGCACCCCCATCACAGCCCCCCCTCGACCCTAACGATGCCGGGCGCCTTTGTGCGCATGTGCTGTTGAGGGCTTCGGGAGGCATGGGGGGGAACCACCCGGCGCACGCTGGATGCCACGGAAGCCCAGCGGGAACGCGATCAGGCGCCCGCCCTTGCTGCGCAGTTCCTGGAAACTAGTACCTCGGAGGTACTAGTTTTTTACTGCGCGGCTTCGGACGGTAGCCATGGAACAGCCACGGGAGCTCTACGCTCCCCAGATGTTGCGGTGAGATCGCGCCCGGAAACTCCGCCTCTCTTCCATCCCTCTTGCGTGCCTGATGCTCCGTGTGATCGCGGCCATAGTTTGGTTTTGCCATTTTTTTTTAAAGTGGGCATCTGTTGAAGCACTAAACTAAGAGGCCCCATAACATTAATAAAAGGGGGGTTATTTAGTAATTCACAAATTTAATATGTGGCTTGTATTTAAAGGCTCCTCATAAACTGAGGCTCTAAACCATAGTTCACTTAGCTTGTACATAAATCCAGTTTTGCCTAAATGAGTCTGAGCTAGTATGTCATAGGCAATGCCTTTGACCCCTATCCACTCATAATAAAATAATATTCCACCTGCATGTAGTGTTGAAGCTGCATGCTTCCCCAGAGCCAGTTTTTGTAGGCCTTGAGGTGAGTCTGAATTTCTTCATAGCCTTTGAAAAAGAAAAATGTTAATGAGAGAAAAAAATACAAAGAATATAGAAATGTGCTCATTTCATGAAATGCAGTACTGTTCGGTAGCAGGGTTTATGGAAATATAGTTAGGTCACTAATACTGCAATGGGTTTTTGCTGTCATGCAAATTCAATCTTCTGCAAAGCCTTCCCTACCAGTGTAGTCTTGCATATTGTATATTTCTTACTGCCAGATTCTCCTGTCCTCTTTATCAAGTTCTGTCCTGTTTGCCTTCCTTGGATGCAAATAAGAAAAAGAACTGCACCACGTATATATTGTATACAGCATGTAGAATGTTGTTAGTGCTAAGTAATCATTAAGCAGCAAACTCCATATATTTAAAAACATGCTGCTCATTATCTGTGAGGAGAGATTTAAGATGATTTACCATTGGAAAACCTTTCTCTTATGTTTTTAATTTTCAGCTTTTCACAAAATACATGCAGATTTTTGCACTGTATCTTTATTATGTTTATTATTGACTTCATTTATAGCCCACTTTTCTTATCGAGACTCAAGGTGGATTACAAAATATGAAAGTAATTCAGTCAGACAGTGAATACCTCCATTAAACAATGTAGCAGGATTAGGATTACAGACTGGAAAATAATGCAAACAAAAAACCATCTAAGGCAACGAAACATGTCTGAGGCATAGCATACCATAATGAAAAAAGGGGGTTACAAAAGTAGAGTATCTCTAGTAAAACAGGTGATATGTACAATGAACATTGCAATAGACTACAGTACTGTCCCTTTATAGGCACAGGATCCTGAGCTGTTCCACTATACTATGGTTCTAATACCTTTATAAAAATGCCATCTTGAATATTGCTGTTTTGGACATTCTGCAAAATTATAGAAGTGTGGGGGCCATAGTCATCACCATCTCAGACAGATCATTCCACAAGGTGGAAGCCAGTATGTAGAATGAAGAGGCAAATTGCCAGTCTTACACATTTGCGGTCGGCATCTTCAGAAGGCTTTGCTCATATGAACAATGCTGTCATGGTTGTCCAGTAGTAAAGATGGATTTAATGCAACCCCTAGGCTCTTAACTGAGTCAGTGAGTATCAGCTTGACTCCCTGAATGTGGGAAATACAATGTTCTTCAAGACTTCAGCCTTCCAAACCAACATTACATCGTTCTTGTCAGGATTCAGTTTCAACTTGTTCATCCTTAGCGATTTAACCACAGCAGGTCAGGCACTGGTTCAGAACCTGTACAGTGTCACCAGACAATGTGGATAAAGAGATACAGAGCTGGGTGCCATCAATATATTAATGATAACATGAACCATGTCCCTTAAGGGCTTTACAATCTTGCACCAGTGACAACTGGTCTCCAGTAGCAATGAGTCCTGTCTAAAAGGAACAATTTAAACCAATCCAAAGCAGATCCCTTAATCTCTACTTCTACCTTGCAACATCTCAACAAGATAGCATGGCCCACAGTATCAAAGGCTGCTGATAAATCTGGCAAGAGCAACAGAGAGTTCAGCCCTTTGTCTAAATTCAGACAGAGATCATTGACTAAGGCCTTCAGCCCTGTTTCTGTCACATAGCCTGTCCTGAAACCAGACTGAAAGTGGTATAGGGCAAATGAAGACCATGAAAACCCAGAATTGCTCTGCCTGCCACTCTTTCTGTCATCTTGCCCAGGAAAGGCAAATTAGAGACTGGACAATAATTGGTCACATCATTCTTCTCTAGAGATAGGACTGCCCCTTTTATAGCCCAAGGAAAGATGCCTTGAGTCAGTGACTTATGATTGATTTATAATGGACGATAGGGATTCATTAATATGATCCTTACATGCTTTCAGTAACCAGGATGGGAAAAGATCTAAAGGACAAGTGGTGGCCTTCACAGATCCCAGGATCCTGCTGTCATCCGTTGAGGTAATTTGGTCAAAGAGATCCATGAACAGACCACACAGTATAACTCATGAGATACTGTAGATTTCTAGCATCTCAGCCATATTACAACCAGCATCCAGTAATCCTTCCTTCCTCCCATCTTTCCTAGTAAATAACAAAGTTAAGTGAAGTCTAGAATCGAGCACATCTAGCACAGAATATATTAAAAGTAGTTTAAATATATAAAGGAGTGGAATATCAAGCTGATTTTTGTTGGAGTTGCTAAACACATCTTAAACTACTGAACAAGTGCATTTTGAATATAATCCCACCTTGCTCACGTGCTGATATTGGGAGGATGGGAGAAGTAAAACTGGGTGCTTTTTCATTTTTCAGATATTTGGTAGCCAAAACATCTAAGGTGTATAAAATATTATAATAAAATATGGTGGTTGAATTGATCAGTGGTAGGTGAATCGACAACCAAATTCATTATCTTCGTATGCAAGTAGTCAGTAATAGACAACAAGCATGAGTACACATTTTGTACTCAAATAAAATTTTGGAGTCTTGTGGCTGGATAGTAATAGACTTTGTTTATGGATTTGGGGCTGTAAATACATTACAGTGTATATTTCTGCAGTATTTCCTTGAAAAGATTCCTCAAAAAAAGACTATAATGCCCTCCTCCCAATTTGTCAACTTAGCATGGAATGTCCCACATTCAAAGAGAGATAAAGAGCATGCCCCCTGTAATGATTCCTTGTTTTAGTGTTTGTGTGTCTTTAAATGTTTGGTTTGAGTGCAGTGCTGGAAGGAGAGACAAATGACTGCTGTGACTGGTGGGTGACAAAGTGTGGGAGGAGCTGTTTGGAGTGAATCTCTCTCTCTGTGTAAGTCAGATGGAGATAGTCAGTTATTCAGTTAGTGAGTGTCAGTGAGTGAGATGACAGTTCTGTGTGGAAACTTAAAGAGTTCAGGATATACGTCTTTAAAAGTTTAAGTGTGAAGGAGCTATGAGAAGGGTCTGTGAGACTCTATGAAAGAGACTTATGAAAGAGAGTCAATAATACAAAGAGCTTAGCCAGTGTGGCTGCCTATGTGAAAGAGAGATTCCTGTCAGTGTGGAATTTTAGTGTCAAAAGACTGTGTGTGATACCTTGCCAGTTTATTTACCAGTTCCTTCCCCCAAAATAGTTACAGTTAACCAGCAACTTATTTTTGGTCCTTAATCAATAAATCATATTTTGTTTAAGTTTAACCCAGAATTTAGTTCAATCCTTTCTCAGAGCCACATAGACCTCTGAAAGCCCAGACCCTGGGTCACATTACCAGCAGCAGAAACAGAGAGAAGATTTGGAATTTCTTAAAATTCCTGGTGGCAGCAGAAACTACTCAGTTTATAAACACAGAGTATAATTTTAAAGTGAAAACAGTTCCCACAAATAAGCAGAGCACCATATCCCCCCTCTACTCTCTGTGTAGCAGTTCCTTCCAAAAGGCAGTGAAGAAATATCAGGGTTCCCAGTCAATCACACTCAATACCAGGTCTGTAGGAATGCCAGTTTATTGAGAGAGAAAGTACTTGAGACACCATAAACTCTTGTGTCAGGAATGACGAAAGTGGTGCAGGGCCCTGGGAAATGGTACCTTTGAAGGAGACCCCCTGACACTCCCAGGCCAATGAGCAAGCACAATTAAGTGCGGGCTAATGCAGAACCGTTAGGTTCCTAGCGGGAAGCTCAGGAAAGAAGCTCCTCTAGCTCCAAGGCCACCTGCAAGATAAGCACTAGTCTAGAGAATGCATGGGGGAGGGGAGCGAGTACAATCCGTTGCTTAATACCCCAACTCATGGCAGCGTCGACTGTATTGGCAGCTGTATTAGTTCAGGACCCAGCAGAAGGGGTTCTGCTACCCTTCTTCAGCCCATGAGTTAAAGACCTGCTGTAGAAGGTGGAGGATTTGTTCACTATATTTTCCTGCATTGCCTTCTGAAACGTGAGATATCAGAGGTCCCTTATCTTCCTTTTTTGTTTTTTAACCTCTTCGCTGATGGTTTTTTTCTTCTTGATTAGGGTTGCTGTTTTTGATTGGTGGTATCTAGTTGGCAAAGTGGGGGGGGGTTAAGATCTTTCATTTGCTGCATTCCTTTAATGAAAAGAGGTCTTCACCTAGCGGAAGAGGTGAGAAGTTTGGCTGTTCAGTCCTGCCTCCTAAGAATAACGAGAGAAGTCACACTTTCCAAAATGGTCTTGTGAAGAGATGCAAGACAACAATTACAGTAAGTTCAGTTTTCTTTTTCGATCCACTAAATAGCCGACATTGGCTAGACTTTATTCAGCATTGCAGTTCCTGATACCTTGAAAACATTGCTGAATTTCTTTATACACCCTTTGATTGCCTGAACAAACAGTTACAGTGGAGGTGTTTCTTTTTCCTCAGCTTTCTTAAAAGTTCTTATTTGCATAAATGCAGACCTTGCCTATGACAAAGCAGTCTGAAAGCTGCAATGGTGTTACTATGTTATGGGTGTGTGGCTGCTAAGATAAAGCTGGACATCCAAGAGATTGGGTTCAGAGGCATTGTGCTAGTTTTGCTGTTCATTCCATTTTCTACTGTGCTTAAAAACACATTCATTCTCTCTTTGGTGCATAATTCAATTTGTTGTCATGAAGCATTATAGAGCATTGTGGTGCTTGCATATCTCTGATAAAGAAAACACATTGTTAATATGTCCACATATGTAGTTATAAATCTTCCCTTAGCAAGTTTCCATGGCGACCTTCAGCACTACTGAGGTCATGCAGCTTTAGAGCATATACAGCTCTGCCTATTGATAACTTCCAGCAAGATTCCAAAAAAACATTCAGAAATTAACAGCATTGCATCATGGTGTGCCATTGACCTTGAGTTACATAATTACTTACCTACCATTTTGCACATAGTATTTAGAATCCACTTGGAATAAAAATATCAGGACCCTCAGATTACTTTTCCAGGAAAGGAATGTGACTTTCTCAAGGTTGTGCTTATCCAGAGAAATATAACACAACTGCTGCATACTTTTCCCCTCTGCCATTATTTGAGAAGAGAATGGAAATATTTATTCAGTTTAGTATAACCCCCATTTTTAAAATCCCTTCACAGGCTTAGCTTCCATAAGAACTGTGCTTCAAATAGGAACACAGACATGTGACATAAGAATTTATGATGGTTTGGAGAAGCCAACTAGGCTGGCATTGAGGTGGAGGAGTGGTACCAGCAGTAGTGTATGGCTGAAATGGGCACATTATAGTACAGGGGACAGAGTGCAACAGTTATGCAGATGAGATTTTAAAGCACTGCTTTGCATTTCATTTTTCCTGCCTGGTTGTTGCTGTTCATGTAGCTGACTAAGTGAATTATTTCAGGCTGCTCTGTGAGTTACACAGAATGAGGGGAGAATTTTCTTTCCCCTTAGCAAAAGAGGATCTTTTGGCTGCCAACCTCTAGGTGGGGCCTGTGTATCTCCTGGAATTACATCTGAACTCCAGAGTACAGAAATAAGTTCCTCTGGAGAAAATGGCTGATTTGGAGGGTAGATTCTATGGCATTAATACCCCATTAAGGTTCCTCTCCTCTCCAAAGCTCCACCCCAAATCTCCAAGTTTTTCCCAACCCAGACTTAGCAACCCTGTTCCATATTTTTTTCTTTTTCTTTTTTTTAAATTTATTTATTGGTTTTTCACTTGTTTACATACATTTCTCCTTCCAAATACCAGCACAAGAAAAAAGCCGTAAGGAGAAGCATACGGCTTTTTTCTTGTGCTGGTATTTGGAAGGCTGGAAAAATAAGACAAGGAAAAGGTTCCATTTTTGGAATACATCAGACCTAAACAATGTATGTTAATGCCCATTTCACAGGTAACCGTAGTATTTTTATGGAATTAATTGTGCATGATTAATATTGTAATATTGTAGGAGCTGCGGTGGCTCAAGTGGTTAAGACACTGAACTGCAGGCTGTGGAAGGTCGGTAGTTCAGCAGTTCGAAACCTGGGTGTGCCGCATGATGGAGTGAGCTCCTGTCTCTAGTTCTCTAGTTCCAGCTCCTGCCAACCTAGCAGTTCGAAAGCAAGAAATTGCAAGTAGATAAATAGGTACCACTTCAGTGAGAAGGTAAAAGTGTTCCGTGCGCCTTGGTGTTTAGTCATGCCGGCCACATGACCATGAAAATGTCTTCAGACAGCGCTGGCTCTTCGGCTTTGAAACAGAGATGAGCACCGCAACCCTAGAGTTGGATTCGACTGGCTTTTGAGCAAGGGAACCTTTACCTTTACCTTTTTAATATTGTAATCACATTAATTTACTTCAGTTCCAGACCTGTGAAATTGGCCTTATGTTGGTCAGATTTGATGAATTCCGAAATTGAACAATAACTAAGTTTTCACATTGGATCTATTTCATCAAAAGGTCCCCTCACAGGACCATAGAGATGCTCCCATAATCAGCTAGGTTCATTTTCTGATGCAGAGGTTGCTGTGCAAAGGTGAAAATAAGAGGTGGCAATGCTTGAATGATCATCCAGATTTAGCAGTTTATCGGCAGTGCATTACTCTTCCTGTGATGCTGTGATGAACAAAGTTTTATTTATTTATTTATTTATTTATTTATTTATAAATTCAATTTATACCCCGCCCTCCCCGCTACACTGGTCCAGTGGTACCTTTAAGACCAACAAAGTTTCATTCCGGGTATAAGTTTTTGTGTGCATGCACACTTCTTCAGATACACTTGATGGGATGTACATTCTCTTTCTGATTGTCTTTCAACTTTGCATTCCTATCCACAACTGTTATAAGTATAGATGATTCAAGGTAGACTTGTGCATGGGAGTTTGCTTTGTTTCTTTCTTTTTGTTATTAATTCCAAAAGGGACTATTATATTATTGAGTTGTTTTATATTGTATTCTTTAGTTACTGTTTTAAGAACATAAGAACATAAGAACATAAGAGAAGCTAGTGTTGGATCAGGCCAATGGCCTATCCAGTCCAACATTCTGTCACACAGTGGTCAAAAATACCAGGTGCCATCAGGAGGTCTCCCGGTACTTCAACATTTAATTATTTCCCATTGGTTTCAATTGATGACACATACTCCCTCATCTTGGGTCTGTACCTTTATGGTTTTCCATCCAAATCAGGTAAACTTCAGGGAGATCACTGCATTCCCTGAAGACATCCACAATGCTGAAGTTCAGACAGATATAGAAGTGAAGTGAAATGTGTCCATGTTTAACATTAAGGACTATGGGAGAACTGATAGGAAAGATTCCAGACACACAGTAGTACAGACAGTAGTGTGATGTTAGGGAATCTGGCACTGCAGCCATTTAACTAAAAGAACAGTAGCATGAGGAAGAGGCAGAATGACAAGGCAAGGGCATTTGCTGTCACATCAGGGCAGGCAGACAGTTGCAGAAGGACCTTGAGGGAGATTTGCTTGAGGGGGCCATAAGGTTTGGAGAGAAGTAGGCAACCAGGGGATCACAGACTGCAAGGGGAAATTTGGTACAGTAAGAGGAAGGCTAAACTCCACCCCATATCCTTTAGGATTGGAAAATCTCACACATGTATATATAGTGGTTACAGCTTAAAGTCAATAAAGAAAGACCAGAGCTTCTATTCCCCCTTCCCATATGGAAAACAACTTATGCCCTTATTAAGAAAATGCTTGTAGCCTTCTAACAGTGAAATCAGTAGAATCAGAGTTAACCAAGGCTGCAATAATGAAATTTATGATACACACAGTTTTTATAATTATAGTAATTAATAAGGAAACAGAACTCCAGTTATGGGTATATATAGGCAGAGCCTCACAGTATAACAGGACAAAACAACTTGTGATCCTGCAGCTAACACTTTCCGGAATGGTGTATGCATATGTGCTTGTCAATCTAAACTAAACCTCAATTTCTTTATTAAAAATTGCCTCCTGACCAACAGGGATGGGCACAAAGTAGAAAAGTGTTGTTCATGTCAGTTTGTGGTTCATGGCCAAACCATGAACCAAACCATGAACCGAATTGAACTGGGAAGTTTGTTTATGATCTGAACTTATTCATGGACCCACAAGCAGGATGCTCCCCACGTCTCAGTTGTTTTTGTGGCTTTCATGGGGAACAGAAAGCAGGAGTTTAAACGAACTCGGAGTCCCTTTAAACCCCTGATTTCTGCTTTAAACGTTTGTGGAAGTTCATGACGGTAGACCCATCATGAACTTTGGTTCACAAACCATGTACAGGGTAAAATTCATGACAAAATTCATCCCTACTGACCAAACTGCAATCATAGTTTGCAGAATGACAGACATGTGGGAATCTTCCTGACCTCCTCAGTAAGGCTATTCCACAACAGAGAATGCATATGTACAGGCAGCTGTTGATCTAACATATTGATCTAACTTTGCTCAGATGAAGAAGAAAAAGTTGTTTCTTATATGCCATTTTTCTCTACCCTGAGAAGTCTCAAAGTGGCTTACAATAGCCTTCTCTTCCTCTCCCCACAACAGTCATCTTGTGAGGTAGGTGGGGCTGAGAGAGTTATGAGCAAACTGTGATTGGCCCAAGGGCATCAGCAGAGGAAAAGTGGGGAATCAAACCCAGTTCTCCAGATTAGAAACCACTGCTCTTAACCACTACACCACACTGGCTCTCAGTGAAGCTATCACATAAGCTATCATGGTGGAGCACATCAGAAGCTGTCATTGGTGGTGCTCAGGTTGTCCTGCATATACAAGGATCCAAGGCCATGAAGGGCTTTATATATGAAAACATCCAGACGGCTGCTGAGACGGGGCACGTTGATAACGTCAGACGCTGGCTCAGCGGAGCCAGAAGGATGTGGCTGGGACCAGCAGAAGACGTGAGTCGTGCACCCCCTAGGAAGAACTATCCGGAAGGAACAGAATGCCAAAGCCAAGTGAAGCGCCGAGTGCCGAAGCTGAGAAACATCCCAACCACCACCACAAGGGTGCTGATAGGTAACCCCTACCCCATATATCTCTGTGGCCCTAGTTAGGGAAACTCGTGTGATTAGCACCAATTGTAAGCCGCTCTGAGACCCTCTGTGAAAAAGAGGATTCGAGCGGGATATAAAGTTGAAGGTTAAATAAAATTAAATAAATGATAACCAGTACCTTGAATTGAACCTGGTAACTGATAGTTAGCCAATGGAGTGATAGCATCCATTGCTATAACCCACATCACTAGCACAATTGATTTGACGGAAGAAGGGAGAAGAATTGTACCTGAATAGAAGTTGTTTGAACAAAAAGGGATATTGGAGACACTGAACTGACTTCTGTGGCTGTTCAAGTACATGGGAAGGCCAAGTGGAAAACTGTGGAAATGGAAGAGAAGATTTCATACATCTCCAGTGTGGGACTGAGCACCAGAAGTTAACATGCAGGGGGTTTTTTTGCCTTGAAAGCAAACATATGAATTTGGTCAAAGTTAGGACATGCCTCAGTTGTGTATGCAGAAATCAATAAGGGCATTGTTCTCAGCTTGAAAATGGAAATTACATCTGCATTTTTGTTCTAATTCTCTTTGAGTTATTGTTTTATCCTCTGGTGGCATCAATCATTTTATTAATTGATTTGGAACATTAAAAGCAATTAGAAAGTTGTAATAAAGATGGAGCATTAGATAAACCTGCTAAGCATTAAGAAAATTGCCAAGAGAGGACTTTCTGTAGAGAATTAGTGGCAGGTAGGGGCATGGTGGAGAGGATCCACACAAACTTCCTCCAATTATCTCTGTGTGGATTAATGAAGCAGAAACTTACATTGCCATGCACTAATTTTCTAGGGTTTTCTAGGGTTTCTCATGAGGCTTGCAATCCAGTTAGAGGAAGGTAGCAAGATTGCTGTTGTATTAAAATGAGAGACAACTATCAAAATTTATCCTAATTTATGCTACTACTCTAATTTTTGTCAACCCCTTTAAAAATGTGATTGAAGAACTGAAGGGGCTTTTTTGTAATTTTCAGTGCTTTCCTCTTTCATTATTTTTTCGCCAAATATGTAGAGCAGAAAAAAAAAAAGAATAAAGTGCCCGAATACCTGCAAAACACATTCGCATGCTGTAGCAACTAGTTCAGAACTGCATTAACAGGAACTGTTCTTTTGGTCCATGTAAATGAGAGAAATACATTTCTCAAAAGGCTGCTTCCTCTTCCATTACTTAATTTGTAATTATAATGCATAATGATTGTTCTGAAAGATCATCCCCTCTTTTAAAGTCTGCTGCTGCCACATTCCTATTTTAAATGGCATAATATTTCTGTATAGCTTTTGAGGAAGGTATGTTCTTGAATGTTAGGGTTGTTGGGTTTTTTTTTTAAATAACCTGCTATCCCTGAGTAAGAATTCTGGGATAATAGACCCAAAAATACACGAAGAAGAATTCTACATTTTCAGTGACTTGTTGGACAAGCTAAAGTTATGTAAAGGACAATGTCAGAGTCTTTATGGTTTAAAAAAGTGTATAACTAAAATTTAATATACAAATGTGATTTATGTATTTGCAGACACACATACACAGGGATACCAGACTGGGATTATCTGTGGCTCTCTGCTGGGGACATACTTGCTAGCAGATCTCAGATTTCTACTTGGTAATGTCTGAAACAACTATTTGTTCCTTGTGCTTGTGCTGTGGTTTGTGTAAACAGACTATGAATCACTTAATAACATTAAGCTGCTGCATTGATTAGGGAATTTCATAGGTTACAAGGCTTTTAATTTTTGCGTAAAACTAAAACAATTAAAATGTGCACCAGTCTTTTGAACAAACCAAGAGTTTTATTGGCTTACATTTGTGAAAATATTATCCCTCTTCATTTTAAAGCACATCTGCTAGTTTTGAAACCTGCCTCACATTGTGCTCAAATTTTGTTCACAAATTTTGGTTTGTTA
>NW_015176506.1:75193-116395 GCF_001447785.1 Gekko japonicus | reverse complement strand
TGTGAAACATACAAGAATTAATGACAGCAAGGCATGTTTTCTCTGCCTACAGTTACTGTTTCTTCCTTTTGTAAAAGCCTATTAGAAAGGAAGATAAAACACTTTCTCCCTCATAGCCCAGAGTTCATTAGCGGTCAGACTTGATAAGAAGGCAAACAGGTTTGGGGGGTCTTGTATCTTGGGGTTTGCATCCCGTGCTTTCGAACATGGAAAGCAGGAGAGAACTGCTTTACTCTGATGTTTCCTGAAAAAAGGACATATAAGCTGCACATCAGCAAGAAGGCAATTTACTGCATTGCCCTTCTTGCTATGGAAATTTGCATAGGTTTGGGCAAGTACCTTATTTCAACCCTAAAACACCTTTACAGAACTGTGGTGTTTTGCTATGTAAATATTCTGTATGTGTTTTATTGCTGTGTTTTAATGGATGATTTTGTATGTATGTTGCTGTGAGTTAAAATGTCAGCATCTAGAATAAAAAGGGAGGGGTGAATGTGTGATTGAAGTGTACTATGATTGGATGGCAGCTGTACCAAAGGGGGCAGAGTTGACTGGTTTGTACAGAGATAAAGAGAGAGTTTGTTCAGTGTGGGAGAAGACAAAAGTTGAGTGGGTGGATGTATAGAAATTTTGCTTTCTATAATCCATGCCTTCTCCTGTGATTACATTCTGATAACATGCTGTGTCTTATTTCCTCTCGCAAGCCAAATGGCTGACCATTTGGCCAGAGAAACTTTATAACCATGCCGTATAACCACACATTATTTCACACCTCTAAGGGAAGAGGCAGACCTGATGGCTCCTGGCTCTGCCTCACAAGCAAAAAGTCACGTAGGCAGTGGAGAAGCTGGTGATTGGGGTCATGTGACTGCAGGCGTGGTCTCCAAATTTCTAGCCTATCCCCACATGGAACTATGACAACCAACAACTGGGCACACCCATGCCCACTCACAATTGGCTAATAGCCACATCTAATTTGTGAATTGGACTATAATTGTTTCATTCCTATGGGAATGAGAGCTTGCTTGCTCTGGCAGCTCTCCTGCTCTTGCTGTCTGCTCCTGCTCTCTCTGCTTGTTTTATTGCACCTGAAATGCAGCCCTTGAGGGACAAAGGGTGGCTTTGTGAACTGGATGCATGCTTGCACAAGATGGGATTCCTACTCAAAATCCCTTGGTGCTAACTGGATTATCACAATGGACAATCTTGAACTCTTGGATGATATCCTGACTTGGTAACTATGAATCATTAATGTTTAGTTAAGGCAAACAGCCCTAGCCTTTGTTATTTTGTAAACTCTGGTAGTCTGTGTTAAGCTCTGTACTGAATAAAAAATTATTCTTGTTTCTAAATGGTCTCTGATGTTGTACCTGAGTTCCAAGTCTAAATCTGGTGGCTAACCCTGACCACATATGCTACCTTGGTAAGAGTGTGCATCTCTGAGTGAGTTGCTAATGTGTTAAGCCCTAGATGCCAGCTGAGAGTTTTGAATCTCTGCTCTGAGCTGGAGGGGACACTAGTTAAAAGACGTTCTGGTGGCACATTGTTCTGAAACCAGAGAGGGTATAGACCAGCTCGTGGTTTGTTGTTTAATGTACTGGAAAAATACAGGATTGCCTCCCATCCCTGGACTGGCCTGAGGGGTTTAATCCTGTACAGTGGAGAGTGTGGAGAGTGAGATAAATCTGTGTTCTTTGTGGAAGTTGTTAGCCTACGTGGCAAGTTAGGAAATTAAACTTGGTGGAACTTATTAACCTAAGTGGCAAGTGAGAAAATAAGCCTTTGTGGCTAGGTCTATTTCACTTAAGAACTTTACTGAAATTGTTACACTGTTATACTTCTAAATAAACTGTTTATGTTTAAACCTTTATTTATGTTTAATTAGAAGAAAGGATTCCCTTAGTTGTTGTAGATTTTCCAGGCTGTATGGCTGTGGTCTTGGCATTGTAGTACCTGACGTTTCTTCAGCAGCTGTGACTGGCATCCTCAGAGGTATAACACAGAAAGATGGATTACTCTCTGTGTCAATATCAACAGGATTCCCTGTTACCTCAGAGCTACCCCCACATGCTGACCAATCGGTCATTCTACCAAATATAACTAAGCCATCCTATTCCTTATGTCCAACTAAGAATTCTCAGGCAAGAGCCATTGGTGGCAGTGAAAAGAAGTAGGGAATGATAAAGAAGGCAAGGAGGCAGCATAACACACATCACCTCAGAACATTACAGAGAGGTGCCTTTATAGGTGTTACTTATAAAAGTTCTCAGAAAAAAGCGAAACGTTACAACAACCAAACCAGCTATGAAGGTAGAAAGCCAGCAGGGAAGTGGGAGCTATCTTGTGTTCTAGCAGGGAGTGTGACATGTATGATTATCTCCTCACTGGGCAGAAATTGTGGGTATGTGCTCAACGCATGGCACTCTTGACTCTCAGAGAACAGATTAATTCCCTTGAAGCTAGGGATGCCAATCTGGAGAAACTGAGGGACAGAGAGAGATGAGCAGTCCCATGCCTATACTGACAGCTTTTCTGCTGTTATAGAGTCTGAGGTTCTCAGAGTTGGAGGCTGTCAGGCTGAAGGAGGAGGACACACATGTTGTCTCTGATATCTCAATCTCACAACTTCGCAGACATAATTGTTTTCTACGCAGCCATGTTTACATCTACCTACCAAAATGAATTAGTTTTAAAATATTCTACCTTTTTTTGTTATTGGAAATGAATTCTGAGCCTAGCTGCCAGCATAGTTTTATTGCTGACAACTTAGATGTTTTGCAGAAGAACTTAGCATAACAGTTACCCACAAAATCAGAAATGGGTTAAGAAGAATAAGGTAATGGAATTAATATGGCCCTTGCAAGTAGAATGAGTCTGGGTCCATCTAACTGTTGTTGTTGTTCAGTCACACAGTCGAGTCCGACTCTTTGCGACCCCATGGACCAGATCCCGCCAGGCCCTCCTGTCTTCCGCTGCCCTCTGAAGTTTGCTCAATTTCATGTTCGTTGCATCTATGACACCGTCTAACCATCTCATCCTTTGCTGTCCCCGTCTTCTTTGACCTTCAATCTTTCCCATCTGACTAGACCATCTGACTAGACCTTCAATCTTTCCCATCTGACTAGATCTGCTTAAAGATGGGCTGGGAGTCCCCCTGGAAATATACCAACCACCCTCCCATCTTTCTTGGTTGTAGCAGGGAAATTACAAATTGTAGCTGGATTCAAAGAAGGGGTCCAAATCACTACTAATAACTAAAGTAGAAACTCTTTTATTGATTGATTGGTCATGATCAAGGAAAGCATCTATTCCTAAGAAAATTCAAGATGCTGACAACTTACAGACAAAAGCATAAGCATACATAGGCAAATTGACATCAAGATCTTGCAGAACTTTTTCACCAATTACATGACAACTCAATACTGCACCAAATTGTAACCAATAGAAAAACAACTTATAGTTCCTTCCTTCTTAACATACTTCTTTCTTAACATATTTTAAAGAATACTACTACTGTATGCTACAAGTGCACCATGAACTGCTGACTACATCTTGATCTACCCATATACAGCCAATTTTGAGGCAGCAACACTGGTTGCCAGTTTGCTTCCAGATTAGGCTCATGGTGCTGCTTATAACCTTTAAAGCCCCAAATGTTCTAGGACCAACATACCTGAAGGACCACCTCTCCTGATATGACCCCCACCCTGCTTGCGCTCATCATCTCACAATTTTTTGACAATGCCTGGTCCTCGGGAAGTCTGTCTTGCTTCCACAGGGTGAGGGCTTTTCCCATCAATTCCTGTTGGAAGGCTTTATCAGAGAAGAAATGTGTCCTGTGGGACTTGTCAAGGTTCCAAAGGGCATGCAAGATGGAATTGTTCTGGCAGGCCTTTGGCTAATCCTTTTATTTTCAGCAGCTTCTGCCAGATATTTCTAGATCAAGATGTTAACTGTTTTAATCTGTTTTAACAATGAATCTTATGGTTCGGTTGTTATTCGGGATGGCCACGAACCAAACCATGAAGTAAAATTTATCATGCATTTTGCCCTGTTCACGGTTCGCGAACTGAAGGTCATGATGTGTCTACCATCATAAACTTCCATGAACTTCTAAAGCAGCTCATGGTGGTTTTTGGCTAGAGTAGAAAGCAGAGGTTTAAGCATTCTGTTCCCCACAAAAGCTGACAAAACAGCTGAGCAGCGGGGAGCAGCCTGCTTTCTGCTGTTTAGCTGTTTTTCAGGCTTTCTGAAAATCCTGTCTGTAGGCATGCCAATCCCTTTCAGCATGATTTGCGGGGCCACAAACCACAAACTGGTTTGGTTCATGAACGGACCTCCCAGCTTGATTCAGTTTGTGGTTCAGTTCATGGTTCAGCCATAAACCACAAACCAACATGAACCTCATTTTTCCAGTTTGTGCCCATCCCTAATTATTAGGTCTTTTAAAATGTTGGGAGCCACCCTGAGCCCTATGCTGTGGGAGAGGGATGGGATATAAATTCAATAAATAAAATACTGTGGTTTAAGAAAACAGGATATGTGTTAGAGGTTAGTTAGGTGAGGAATGAAGACTTTTGGAGGCTTCAGCTAAAAGCACAGATAACAGTGCTGGATCATCACTGAGTCAAACACTCCCTTCAGTTTTTTACTTGCCCCTCACTGACATATTGACACTATCTCATTCACATCTCACTTTTTTCTCTCTCCTTCTGTTGGAAAAAAGGGACAGGATAGAAAACCTCTAATCCAGGGGTGTCAAACTCATTTGTTATGAGGGCCAGATCTGACATAAATGAGACCTTGTTGGGCCGGGGCCTGTGTGTCATAAAATGTAATGCCAGGTAGTGGAGATATAAACTTTATAAAGGACACAAACACAAAGGAGTTTTTTTTTAACTTAAAATAAAAACATGCTTAAATCATTAGCACTCTTGCAATATTTTGTTTATTTAACAGTGTCTGATAACTGACACCTCTTGCTCTGAATTATTGCATCAAAATGACAGTGCTGTTGCAGTCTTGAGTATGCTGTTCAGGTGTGTATCTGTAAGCTGCAAACCTATGATGACGCAGCAGCAGCAGAACTGAAAGAAGAAGCAGAAGACAGCCAGTTCCACTGCAGGCCTGATAGAAGCCCTCTGGGGGCCTGATCCGGCCCCAAGACCGCATGCTTGACACCCCTGCTCTAATAACTAGGTCATACCACCCAGTTAACCTTCTCTTTCAATTTTGTACTTTTATTTTCTACATATAATAGTAATACACTTTGCTAATAAAAGCTGCAGGCCATGATTCTGTGCATGCTTACTTGAGAACAATTCCCAAGCAAAACATGGGAACGAAGTTTGAAATGGTCTCTGTAAGTAGAATGAGGATGTAATCCTTCTTGGCAGCAACTTATTGAATAAAGGGAGACTTGCATCTGAGTAGACTAGTTTAGGAGTGGTCTGGGTGGCCAAAACTGCCATGGGAAAGCACTTATTCTGATCCAAGGGACTATTGCAGGCTGGGGCTGTCATTCCACACTTTGGGGACTGAAAGCGCAGTCCCAGGCTGGTTTTCTCAGAAGTAAATCCCATTTTATTAAATGAGGTTTACTGCTAGGAAAGAGGATTGCAGTTCATTCAGGCATGGTGTTTGATGCATTCCCTTGGGTTTTTTTAAAATCAATTCCTAGTTTTATTTGTACTTTGCAATAGAGGGAGCAGCAGGCCCACAGCTATGGTGTGGCAGGATGGGGCCACACTCCCTAAGCTAAAAGCCACACCCCACGTCAGGCTGCCAGAGAGCTGTATTTTTTATATTCCACAGTGAGGAGGAAGTCTTAATGTGAAAAGTGCCAGGAAGGAGCCTGCTTTGCTGGCCATGAGGTGGGATTGAGGGCTGCCATCACTTGCAGAAAAACCCAATCTGCCCTCACCCCCCAGGCCTTGGCTTGGCTTCCTGAACCTGCTCCACAACAGTTAAAGACCTGCCAACTGGGGGTAGGGAGTGGCAGCTGCTTCCAGCCCCAAGGGATTTCCTCCCCCTCCCCCCTGTGCCACTGCTACATGTGATGTGGGGGATATATCTGGCTGCTTCTCTCTCAGCAGCCCTGTCAAAGGAGAACAAAGGTGCAGCGGATCAAAGGATGGGGCCTCTGCCCTGCTGATGCCATGGCTGCTGCTGCCACTGGAAACCTTGGCCCTCCCAGCCACCCAGCATCCACCCAGGCACCAAAGGCTGGTGAGTCAGGAAGGCACACCACCAGCTTTGCACGGGGGAGGGGGGCTGTTGTGATGGTTCCATTTATGGATTAAAAGTTAGTTAAATGACAGGAACAGAAAGTAGGAATAAAGGGACAGTCCTCGCTGTGGAGCAAAGTAAGCAGTGAGCTCCCACTAGGATCAGTATTGGGGCTGGTGTTATTTAATTGGGGCTGGTAATAGTGAATTAATAAATTATAAGGAACTGTGGGTGAGCAGTGTAGTGAGCAAGTTTGCTGATGACACAAAGGATGGTAAAAACCAAGTCTGACTGTGAAGATCTCTAAATGATCTCCACACACTGGGTGAATGGACAACAGTGTGGCAAATGAAGTTCAGTGTAGATAAGTGTTAAACTTGTTGACATGAGTGGCATACCCTGTACTGATGTTCACTGAAAGCTGAGCAGTGGTCTACAGAACTCAAAATGTTAACTGCAGATCTATGCAGTTGCTGTACCTGTTGATAAATTCATAACCTATCAAAAGTGAGAGGTCTTATTCCTTAAAAAAAGAGAATCTAATCCAAAATCATGTAATATTGTTGCTTTATTGTTTCTGTATTTGAATTATGCAATACAATTGGTAATATATGCAGAGTAATATATCTGATTTTACTTGTTGTATTTTACAATTCATTATATTTAACCAACTTGATGAATCTATATTTTTCCCTCTCCCCTTCTTCCCTTCTGTATCCCACCTTTTTTTTTCTTGAGAAAATAATAAAAAAATAATTTATATTTTTTAAAGTGAGAGGTTTTTGCGTATTATGAATCCAAGTTTCTTACAAGAAATCTGTTATCAATTCATTCATCTTATTTTATTTTTGTAGTCAGATGGGTGAAGCAGTTCCACTGAACTGGTAATAGAGTAGAAGGACCTGTAGTACCCAACTCAATGGAAAGAAACCACCCAGTCCAACTTTCTTTTTATCTTTCTTCTGATAAATAATCTTTGATTAATATTATAGCAATGCCTATCCGAGAAGTTTTATTATATGCTGAAACAGATTTAACAGTGAGCTGTAGAACAGAGTTTGCAAAATCACTAAATGATCTCCAGTCACTCAGGTCGAATCTGCATTTGTCTTTCCCACTGGTGTCCCAGCCTTCTGACTCCATCTTCAAAAAAGCTGTCTACATCATTTTCACACCTCAACACTGCTGGCATACTTTTGCACGTCCACATATGTTTATCGCCTTCTCGTGGCGGTTCCACTGTCATTGCGCCTCCCCACTGCTTTAAAAGAATCTTCTCCAAACAACATTCAAACAAGCATAGAGAAAGACGGCGTCACAGCAGCACGAAACGGATTTAAAAATGCAACTGCAGATTCGACCTCAGTCTGACTCTGTAAACTGCTTCTAAACCATCAACATTGCAAGCAGTTTTGCTATTGATTCCACTGGGTAAAATGCTATGAACAGAACCTTAGTATTTCTCTGATGCTTTCAACAGCTGTAACTTGATGGCTTCTTCAAAGAGACATCTGTTATAGTTTATGATAGGAGGACATTCCAAGTATTCAAAGCTGAAGATTAAAAGTTTTTATTATATCATGAAACAACATAGACCAAACCAGGTAAGTGTGTATTGGCTTTTTAAAACTTACAACAGAAGGTATAAGTCATATGTCAGTTAGGAGGGTATTCCAAAATCTTGAAAAGACCCTGTCATGTATTGTCACCAATTGAGTTTCCAGTATTAGTGTGACACAAAACAGGGCTTCACCAGATGACCAAAGTGTCTAGGTAGGTTCATATTTTAAAAGATGGCTCTTAGGAATCCTAGTCTCAAATATAAAGCTCAAAAATAATTGTATTCAGAAATGAATTGGTATTAGATGCTAAATAGCGTCTGTGGTTCTTTGCCTTCTAGTCCAGAGCTATTCAGACCCTAGAGCAGAGCTGTGGGTTTGTGTATGCAAATCCAGCAGTGAACCGACAGAAGGTCCCAGGCAAGGATCCATTTAAATTAAGTAAAGATTTTTGGAACTACTGATTAATATTAGGGTAGCCTCATTTTCACAATCACACATTCCCCAGAGTTTAGGCAGGCCACTCCTGGATGTTATTTCTTTAGTTGGTTAGTTATTTTACAAAATGTATATCCTTCCTTAACAAGGGCCTTAACGAGGGCCACCAAGGTGGCTAACAAAACATACATAATAAAATTGCATTTTAAAATAATTAAAACCAACCATAAATAGCCACATCATTAAAACAATTTTAAAAAGAGCTAAAATATGTACGAAGACATAAAAACAAGATGTTATTGTGCAAGTTGACTACTCAAGCAGCAAGAAATCTCCCAAGATGTTGGAAGGCTACGTGCACAGACTGCCTGAGCAGGAAAGCTCCATTAATGATGCAAAGTAGAACTCTGTCTGTTCTGTCTCTGGCCTCCTCCGATGTAGGGCTAGTGGCATTATGGTGCTTCTGTCACTTCTCTGCTGTTTCTTCATCTCTCTAGTCCTTCCCCATTAGCCTACAAAATGTGGGTGTGCCCTGTTTTTGCTGGATACAAG
The DNA here is from genome assembly GCF_001447785.1 of Gekko japonicus. NCBI lineage: Eukaryota > Metazoa > Chordata > Lepidosauria > Squamata > Gekkonidae > Gekko > Gekko japonicus. Next base: position 107,618 of record NW_015176506.1, on the reverse strand, counting down.
ATGGTCCTTATGTTCCAGATAGACCTTGGTGACCTTTGCCAGGCTCCTTGTCTTCATCCATCTCTTATGTCTCAGGGTTGGTTCCCTTATCTTGGAATGCATAAGGGAGGAGGGTGAAGGAAGATGGTTCTACAAGGATAGTTTAAATTAGCATTTCACTTGAACCATATCAAGATTGTCTAGAGGAGACACAGCCTTGGTCTTCAGCATTTTTCACACTTCTCCTGCATATACGCATTCTCGCAAGCACTCATTATTTCTGTAGTAGCTAACTATAAGCCAAATAGACATTTCAGAGTACAACTGTAATTTGCAACTTAGCCAAGTTCCTGGTTCTGCAGGCATATAAGCAGAGGTCATTTTTTGGGGGGGTCACAGGGGATCGCAGTTCCCCCGGGTGAGGTACGGGGGGGCACATGACGAAGCCCCGCCCCCTGCTTCCAGCCGCCTCGCTTCCGGCCCTCATTTAGCCAGGAGGAGGCAGGTGAAGAGGGAGGGTAAGTTGCTTCCTCCCTTTCTCTCCCCACCCCTGCCTGCCTGGGGCCAGGGAGGGCCTTCGCGGGGCTTCCTTGCACTCCTACCGGCCTTGCAGGTCCACCGCCGGGCCCCTCATAGGGCTCAGCAGTGGAGCTGCAAGGCCGGCGGCGGTGCCCGGGACCGTTGGGGGTGGGGTGTGTGGCCTTATGACACACTTCCGGTGATATCAGGGGGTGTGGCCTTATGACACACTTCCGGTGATGTCAGGGGGTGTGGCATATACTACTTAGTTATGCTAATTAGTTTCCCTAACTCTTTTTCTATGAAACGACCCCTGCATATAAGCACCAAATGGAAAAAATATATTAACAACTGATGTTAGACCACTGATCTGTATTCCATATTTGACACAAGTATCCAATGCAATTCAATCTTGATTGGTATAACTTGGTGATTAGTCCCAAACAATAATTGAGAAAACATATTTTGAACTAACTGGAGTTTCCAAGAACTTTTCAAAGACAGCCTCATATAGAATGTGTTGCAGTAATCTAGTCTGGAAGCTATCATGTGCAATTGTGGCCAAATCAGATTTCTCCAAGAAGGGTAAAGCTGATATACTGGACTGAACTGATAAGAGGCAGTTCTGGCCCATCTGTCTTTGGTCTTCTTCAGTATTTCATCTGACAAGAGGTTCTTAGGCTATTTTTAGAGACAGGAACATGTCATCATTTATTGTTGCATTCTAAAATTCTCATAGAAAGATAAGGAAAGTGTTCTGTCCATAATAATTTGATTCTTAGAACATGTTGCATACATCAACATCTGTTTGGTTTGGAATTTGACTTAAAGAGAAATAAAATGTCCTATGATTTTTTTAAAAAAACTTTGAACTTTGCCTGTACTGATATGGCAGCCAGAGTTTTAACTTCCCTGCCATTAAAAAATGCCCACGAACCTCAGTTTTCATTCCGTTTTTGTTTTAAGATGCTATTATTTTCTGAGAGTTTGGTATCTAGAGGAGAAAGTTGTTTAGTCACCATTTTGAAGTAGGATCACCATCTTGAAATCAGGCCATATGGTAAATTGAAATCACTTTTCACACAGAACAATCCTATAAAACATGACTTGGGGGAAATGCAGTAATTTTTGTGCATGTTTTCTATGTTAGGCATTAAACTACCACTCAGTTCTCTTTGAACAGCAAAGAACTTGGAGGGCTGGGTGGGGGATAGTTTCTCTCCTGCATTCTCTGCAGGGGTCGTTTCATAGAAAAAGAGCTAGGGGAACTCATTAGCATAACTCATTAGCATATGTCACCCCCCCTGACATCACCGGAAGTGTGTCATAAGGCCACACACCCAGACATCACCGGAAGTGTGTCATAAGGCCACACACCCAGACATCACCGGAAGTGTGTCATAAGGCCACACACCCAGACATCACCGGAAGTGTGTCATAAGGCCACACACCCAGACATCACCGGAAGTGTGTCATAAGGCCACACACCCAGACATCACCGGAAGTGTGTCATAAGGCCACACACCCAGACATCACCGGAAGTGTGTCATAAGGCCACACACCCAGACATCACCGGAAGTGTGTCATAAGGCCACACACCCCGCCCCCAACGGTCCCGGCCGCCAGCAGCGGCCTTGCAGCTCCACTGCCGAGCCCCATGAGGGGCCCGGCGATGGACCTGCAAGGCTGGCGGGAGGGTGAGGAAGCCCCGCGAAGGCCCTCCCTGGCCCCAGGCAGGCAGGGGTGGGGAGAGGCAGGGAGGAAGCAACTTACCCTCCCTCTTCTCCTGCCTCCTCCTGGCTGAATGAGGGCCAGAAGCGGGGTGGCCAGAAGCAGGGGGCGGGGCTTCGTCATGTGCCCCCCGTACCTCACCCGGGGGAACTGCGATCCCCCACGATCCCCCCGAAATGACCTCTGATTCTCTGTGAATTGCAGAGAAGAAAGTAAAGAGATCCCACCCCTCTGGGTTTCTGTAGAAGATAATAAGCAGTATGCCCTTGCTTCTTCAAAATCCCAGCAGAGGAGACAGAAGCTATCCTTCCATCTCCCAGTTTCTTTGCAAACTGCAGAGAACTTGGAGGGAAAGGGTATAGTTTCATAGTATTTGGATTGTTTTTCAGAAGGTAGAGTAACCCCCTCCCTTTCCTCAGATTTTCTACAAGCCAGAAGATGAAATGGTCATAATAGGCAAGCAAGAAAGGGGCAAAAACAATTGTCAGAGGAAGGTGGGGCAATTACTGCTGACAAGCTGGTGATGGATTTGTGGAAGCTTGACTGTTGGCTGTCCTGACTCATAGGTTTCCATCCTTGAGCACTGTAGAAAATGGAAGCAATAAAGCTAATGCATATTACTTTCATTGTATTCACATTCCTAAAGAATATTACATAAGTATCCTAAGATACTCAATACTGTTCCGATTACAGGTCAGGTCTGATTACAGGTTGTGAATAACTAGGGTGAAAGTTAAGACCAGTGTGTTCTCATGTCAAACCCGAATTCTATAGAGAGGGGCCTGTGTCTAGATTTCCAGAAGCAGTTAATGCAGTGTGAACCTCATCACATGCTATAGTGATGTTCAGCATTGTAGTTCATATCTGGTGACACCTATCATTATTCTATTAGCCAGAGTCCCCCCCCCCCCCCGGGGGCTACTTTTTTCCCCAACCTTGTTCCCCCAACAGCTTTTCCTACATAGTCAGTAGACTTCCTGGGTTTGTCGAAAAATCCAAAAACTAAAAAAGTCCCTTCAGGGATGGCTGAATCCCCCCCAAAACCTTTTGCAATGGCCTCTGCGGGGATCTGCTTCAGGCACCAATGGTGAGAGGTTAGAATGTTCGGGGGGGCTTCGAACTGGCTTTGTCAGTAAAAGGGTGGGGGAAAGGCCCTTTCCAGGCCTGTTTTGGCCTTTCAGGGAGGGAGGGAGGGAGTATTGGGGCCAGGTCTCACAAGAGTTGCCAGTGCCAGGCTGGGGGATTTCTAGAGATTTTGTGGTGGACTCTAAGGAGGGATGGATTTGGGAAGGGAGATGCCTCAGCTGGGTAAAATGCCACAGAGTCCACCCTCCAAAGCAACCATTTTCTGCAGGGAGACAGACCTCTGCTGTCTAGAGTCCAGTTGTAATTCTGGGGGGTCTCCAGGTCCCATTTCGAGGTTGGCAACTCTAGGCCTGGCAGTAGTCTAGGGTTGCCAGGTCCCCCCTGATTTGCATGACTCACCTAGCCTCGGCTGCTTGCTACCATTCATCAGCAGCCACCCTATGAAAGCCTGTGGAGAAAGACTGTAATTTTCCTAGGTAGAGGCTGGGGGGTAGAGATGGAAAGCAGAGGACAGAGAGGCAGATAAAGGTAGGTTGGCAGTTGGGTAGGAAGGAAATAGGGTGGCCAACTACAGGTTGGGAAATTCCTGGACATTTGAGGGGTGGAGCCTGGAGAGGGTGGGATTTGAGGAGGGGAGGAACTTTGGACTGGTGTAATGTCATAGACTCCACCCTCCAGCTATTTCTTCCATGAGAACCACCATTGCCAGCCTCCGGCTGAGGACTGGAGATCACCCAGAATTACAACTGTTGTCCAGGCAACAGAGATCAGTTCCCCTGGATAAAATGGCTGTTTTGAGTCTATGGCATCATACCCTGCTGAGGCTGCTTGCCACCCCAAGCCTCACTGTCCCAAGGCTCCATCCCCAAATCTCCAGGTATTTCCCAACCTGGAGCTGGCAGCCCTAAGGTGAGTTGATCTCTGTAGCTGGGAGATCCGTTGTGATTCCCAGACCGCTGCCACTGCTGCTGTGGGAGGAGAGGAAGCAGGTGGGTGGCTAGGAGCACTGCCATCACTGCTGCTGCTGCTGCTCTGCAGAGTGTGGGGGGGAAGCAGGCAGGAGGCTGGGAGAGTGATGGGGGCAGAAAGAAAGAATGGTGGGGTGGGGGCAGAAAGAGAGAGAAAGAGTGATGAAGTGGGGAGGCAGAAAAACAAAGAGAAGGATGACAGGTCAGAAAGAGAGAGGAAGTCACATGCATGGAGGAGAAATAGAGAGTAAAAAAAGGGGGGCAGAGGGGAGAAATAGTGTGAGAGAGGTAGGGGGTGAGGAGAGGAAGCAAAGGTGTGACGAATGAGATAACCATCCCGCAAGTTTCTTGCGGGTCTCCACTTGTTCATATCTATTCTCTTTGGACATCTTTTGTGGTGGCAGTAGGCAAACAATTATCTAGGCTACACTGGCTTCATAATCGGCATCAAGTGGATTGAATGAAGGATGCCTGTTAGGTAAAGTGTGGTCCTGGCCTTTGCAGATTCTGGGGGATGAATACAGTGTATTTATACAGTGACAACCCCAAACAAGCACCGTACTGATAGACTGCAGTCTGCACTAAGGAACAAAGCATGGTTTATTATTTGTTTTAGATGCCATTCATTTATTTTATTTGTTTGTATATTTTTGAAATTTTTGCAAAATGCTGGTCTGGATGAATCACAAGCGGGAATTAAGAACCTCAGATATGCAGATGATACCACTCTAATGGCAGAAAGTGAAGAGGACCTAAAGAGCCTTTTGCTGAGGATAAAGGAGGAGAGTGCAAAAGTGGGCTTGTGGAGATGCCGGGGATTGAACCCGGGACCTTCTGCATGCCAAGCAGAGGCTCTACCTCTGAGCTACAGCAAGTCCCCAAGAACCTTGATCTGAGTGGTCAAGATTTGAGGGATCAGATCTTCCCATGTCACACCCAAGGCTCCCTCTAAGCTGTGGAGTCTTGTGAGCAAAAATTCTACTTGATCAGCTGTGGGCATTGTCCCGTATCGGCCGCTGCGGCGGGACTGGCGCAACTCGCGCCGACTTCTTTGAGATCACCCAGAGAGGAACGGGGTTCGGGAGGCACATTTGGGGGCCAGGGAGACCCTGGCTCGAAACCCAGGAGGGGACGCGCCCGAGAGAGAGTCCGAGAGCCCTTACCAGCAGTTTGTATGGATATTCTGGGGAGAGGCGCCGGGCGGGCCGCTGCTTCCCCACACCGGCAAGATTCTAAGGCGGAGATACAGAGAGAGACACACGTGGAACAAGGGAAACCTACTGTAGAAATGGGTGGATGGGAAGCACATGGGAAAGATTGTTAATTGCATGTAATGTTGATTGTGAGACTGAATAAAGCTGAGAAACGGAAGGCACCGGAGAGGAAGCTGGAGAGGATCGTGAGTAGCGAGAGAGAGGGGGCAAACGAACGATCACGCCAGGAACGTGAGCTGGTGTATGCCCTCAATACACACTCCGTTCGAATTCTGAGGTGCCTGTTCGATGCAGTCAGAAGTCTCACAACGGCAACGGGACATTCAGAGGTCGGGAGGAACAAAGATCTCAACACTGCCAACAAAAGTCCGCATGGTCAAAGCAATGGTATTCCCAGTAGTCATGTATGGCTGTGAGAGTTGGACTATAAGGAAGGCCGAGCGCCGAAGAATAGATTCTTTTGAACTATGGTGCTGGAGGAGACTCTTGAGAGTCCCTTGGACTGCAAGAAGATCAAATCAGTCAATCCTCAAAGAAATCAACCCTGACTGTTCCCTGGAAGGCCAGAGAATGAAACTGAAGCTCAAATACTTTGGCCACCAAATGAGAAGGGAGCACTCACTGGAGAAGACCCTGATGCTGGGAAAGATTGAAGGTCAAAGAAGACGGGGACGGCAAAGGATGAGATGGTTAGACAGTGTCATAGATGCAATGAACATGAAATTGAGCAAACTTCAGAGGACGGCAGAAGACCGGAAGGCCTGGCGTGATCTGGTCCATGGGGTCGCGAAGAGTCGGACTCGACTGTGCAACTGAACAACAACAACAACAAATATTTTTGAGAGTCAAAATAAGTGTTGGAGGCAAAAAAAGGTTGTCCTGTCTGTCCTGAGTGTCTCCCTGCACACACATGCACACACAGACATATTATTTTTTTGACATTTGTATGTATGTATAAAAGAATAAATAAAATAATGGCATCTAAAACAAATAATGAACCATACATATATGGGGGAGTCCATTCACTTGCATCTTTTGTACCAGAGAAAAATGGGAGTTGGAGAGAAAAACTTGTTCATTGCTTTGAATAAAAATCTCTAAGGAAACTCAAGTGTAATGACACTTGTACAATCCAAAAGAAAACTATCCACTTCATTTTTAAAAGAACTTGACACATGCTGATATCAAAACAATTATTTTGTAACAGCCATGGTGAACACCCCCAATTCTGTAATGTGATTTAACTGGGTGGATATTGTGGCTGCTGCTGCTGCCAAGTTCTAAAAAGGAATCTGCATGACTCCACATTTGTCCTCTTTGGTGCTGACAACTGAATGAAAATTTTCTCCACAAAGGCTGTTTGAAGTTTCCTTCAATCATTTGTGAACAAGGAGGAAAAGATTCATCTTGCCAGAACCTGCTATGTGTTACCTTACAACTTTGATTACAGGAGGGCAAAGCAATAAACTGCTAAGTGCCAGTTCTGTGAAAGTGGCCATCGTAATCAGTGCTGCCCACACATTCCGTCTTTCACACACTGCCCCAGCCACGTGGGAGGAAACACATCCTCGAAAAGGTATCTGAAGAGCACTTTGGAGGCCAAGCTGTTTGAAAAGATCAGTCTCCTGCAGACATATCTTCCAGTCTGCTTCTTAGAAAATTCCTGGTTAGAGCATATCAGCTCTGGTACAAACCGTGCCCCAATTATCTTACAGCTCCAATGCATCAGATGGATAGGCTGTTTCAACTTGAGGAAGAATGAACGATCTGAATTGGCAGCTAACGTAGTATTTTCATATCGGATTTAGCATGCAACAGCTGGTGGGAGAGAAAGCAGAAGGTGTATTCTGGAGACAATAACTTGCTACCATTGCTAGTCTTACAAGTAAATACTTCAGTATTTCCTTTGAAAACTATTTTTTTTAAAAGAAGGAATGTAGCCTTTCTTTCTGCACAAGTTGTTAATGAAACCCATGTAGAGATACCTGTGACCTTCTTACTACAGTTTGTTTGAGTATACTGAAATGCCTTCCAAAGATTGACAAATTAAGCTTGACATCTCTTTTGGAGAGTAAATTTTAAGACAAAGCTGGTAATGAACCACCTGTGTTTTAATAGGGATTTTAAGAGAGGGATGACTTTCTCCTACAAAGCTAATCAGCTGGAACATTGCTTTAACAGTTACTGGGCCAAGCAATATTCTTCAAATAGTCTGAGGTCTGGATGATGGGATTTTTGTTCTGTTCTACTAGTATTATATGTTTTGGTTCTTATGAGAAACCCCAAATCACCAGATTCTGTGTTTATCCAGTTTTAGAGATGTATTCCTTCAGATAATTGATTTAGCCTGGAACATGGGGAAATTATGGCAGAATCTTACCCAAAATATTCAACAACAGACTTTTAAAAAGTCTGAGGTTTTCATGATGGCTTCATAAAAAGTTGCAGTTCCTAGTATTGCTTTCATCTTGTTGATGCTTAGATCTTGCTGAAGTCTAAGCCCCAGCCACATCCTGTGGCAATGAATCCTTCTGCCTAATTATAGTGTGTGAGGGAAATCATATTGGTAGGTTGTTGTTGTTTTGCTTACTTTGGGGGATTTTGCTGGTCTGAAAAAGCTATGTTTTCCAAAGCTGAATCTCCCATTTTATATGGATATGTTCAGAAGCTTAGTGTATTTCTTGCTTTATCTGTAGGCTATCCTCATTCATGAATCTACTAATGAGCTGAAATATTACTGTTGTCTTCAGTAAATTTATGAAGATAAAGCAAAGCCTGCTTTAGCCAGACTCTTTGCAAAATAGTGTCCTTATTGCTGTATGGCTTGTAAAGTCTCTGTAAGTAGGTCAGTGCACTATTCAGAGCCACATTCTTGCATCATTAGGAACATTGTTTTCTGCCTCTTCTAAGTTTTAATCTAAAATTTATGTTTTTAGAAGCCATATATTAAACAATACAAGCTTGGTTAATGTGAAATATAGCAAACAGTAATCATTACTGAAAATATTACAAGTCCAGCAAATGCAGAATTAGAATTAGCCAATTGTTACTGTTTGATTTGCTTATTCACTTGCTATTTTCAGTGGTATGGTTACTAGGGATGGGCACAAACCAGTTCACAAGCCAAAATCTGACCCAGTTCAGAGTTCTTGAACCAATGTTTGGGGAAGGTGTCTTCTACAATCATTTCCTGGACTTGTCCAGTTTGATTCAGCTGTTCGGGCCATTTAAACCTAACAGCTGAGCAGTGTAGGTCCACAGCTCACCTGTTAGGTTTAAATGGCTGCAATCCATTTCAATGGTAGGATTGGCTTCCCCTTTGCTTGGAAGCAGGAGTAAGCAAAACTGACCGCTAAAATGGCTGCCAGCAATTTCAGCCTAACAGAGGATGGGCACACCCGTGGATGAAAGAAAGGCAGATCTGAACTGGCCAGTCCAGTTTGGGGCATTTTTGGCTCAGTTCGGTTTGTGCCCATCCCTAATGGTTACCCTATGTGCACAGGAGACCTCAATATCAATTATTGATATTTTAATATATGTGAATGGATGTGAACTTTTAGCTCTTAGTTTTTTTATTCCAGTGTTGTTTTAATTTTTGTTTTTAAGCTGTTGAAAGGGAGGGGTGCAAATCTTTCAAATAAATAAAGTAAGAAAATAGCAACACCCCCCCCCCCAATTCAAAATCTATGACTAATATCCTAACAACATTTGCCTTTTGGCTTATCATGTATCCATTGGGGCTTCACTACACAATAGCTCTGTGCAAATACTGTCAGTCCTTGAACTTTCCAGAATATATAGAATAATGTTTTTACAAGCAATTGATACATTTGTTTTTCTGAAACATCAATGGAAGTGTACCAACAGATTGTTCTTTCTAACTCTTGTCATGATTTTTGGCAAGGCTGTTCCTTTTGCAGTTCTTCTCATTAAAACGTATCTAAAGGAGGAGTATGTCCAAGACAATTGAGTTACATTTCAATCACACTGAAATTTAAAAAGTCAAAAGCAAAGCAGAATGTCGCTCCTACTAGATTTATTTGCCGCCTTTGATACATTAGGTCATGCTATCTTGTTGAAACATTTGGAGGCAGAAGTAGGTATCAAAGGATGTGCTTTGAGTTGATTTAAATTGTTAAATTACAGGCCAGAATTAAAGGGTTGTCATTGGAGATCAGTTATCAGTGTGGGATTTGTCTTATGGAGTTCCACAAAGTGCAGTCTTATCTCCCATAATATTCAATTTCTATGTAAAGTCCTTAAGGGAAATCAGTTTTGGAACTGGAGGCAGACAGTAGGCTGATGACACCCAGCTCTTCATCTCTCTATCCCAGGCTTCTGGGGATGCAGTAGAAGTCTTAAGCCACTGTCTGACTGCTGTGGTCAAAATGGCTGAAAGTGAAAAAACTGAAACTGAACTCTGGCAAGGCATAGGTGATGCTGACTGAGAAGACAGAGGTCTTGAAGGATATTGTGTTTCCCACTTTCAGCTGACCCTTGCTGACTTGGTCAAGAGCCTAGTGGTTATACTGGACCCAGCATTACTACTGGAGTAGTAGTAATTTTCTTCCAGATTAGTTTAGCCTGGAAGCGGGCCTACTACTTTTACTTGGCTGACCTGGCCACCTAGATCCATGCCATGATAACATCAAGTCTAGATGAGGACTTCTGGTATCAATGTTTTGCTGCTTGGACACATCCCGTCTACCTCTGATGGAGACTCGGCTGACGGGAAGGGTCTGAGCTGGTCCCGGACCCTCCCAGGGTCTTCGTAGGAGAACCCCAGCCTGGGGAGCTGAGGAGAGCCTTTTCCAAGGCGACGGCCAAGGAACTGAGGCTCACCTTTTCCCTGAAAGGTCCCGTCACTGCAGAGCCAATATGGCAACTAGAGACGAGTGCTGGAGCAAGCGGACACTATTGAAAGTCTAAAAAAATGCTTCTAAAAGATGCCCAAGGCTCCAAACCATGAGTTAAGCAAAGCTCAAGTGTTACAAAGCAAACATGAGCCCCGATAAAAATTAGAAGCACCTACAAACAAAGCAGGGGTTGAGGGGGAACTCAAGATCCCCCCCCTTCCAGTAAAACCTGAAAAGCGGTTTTAAATCAATTGATTTATTGTAGTTAATTGTTAACCCCTCTTGAGTACAATATTCTATAAATGATTTTAAAATTTTCCAGAGTCCTACTTCTGTTCTCGACAAAAGGACCGCATCGTCTGCATAAAGCAGAATGGGAATTTCCTTGCCGGCAAGTATTGGAGCATGATGTGGTTTTTCCTTGATGTATGGGATCATATCATTAATATAAAGGTTAAAAAGGGTAGGCGCTAACAGACATCCTTGCTTAACACCCTTTAACAGGTTAATAGTGTTGGTAAGCTGGCCCTCCAACCCACAGCGAATTTGAGTGGTAGGACTCTCATATATTTTGGAGATCAACCAAAGCAACCTTTTGTCAATTGAGGTTTCTGCTAGTTTGAGCCAGAGCCGAGACCTAAGGACTGAGTCAAAGGCAGCTTTCAGATCCATGAAGGCAACATATAGGAGGCCTCCAGTGTAAGATAAATATTTGTCAGCCAAATGACTCAATACAAGACTATTGTTGAGACACCCTTTCTAAATCCAGCTTGCTCGGGATATAAAATACTTTCTGGTTCTATCCAGCATAGAGTTTACCAATTGATGAAAGCAAACTGATAGGACGATAGTTTGAGGGGTCATTTGTAGAACTTTTTTAATATATTGGGACTATTATAGCATGCCTCCAAGATTCAGGGACAAAACCTGTGATATTAATTTGAGTAAAATCCATAATATTATTAATTAGCCAATACACAGCATTTCTAAAACACTGGTAAAACATTTGATGATGTCTGCTACATGATTAAAGTCCAGTTACTAATATTTATTATCAATTGTTATATGTTTTCATGTTGCTTTCACTGAATTATATTTCTAATTATGCAATATAATTTCTTGCACTGTTTAACATTTCAAGTTTAATCTTCATGCCTTGTTTCAGATTTTTACAATCCTAAGAACATAAGAACATAAGAGATGCCAGTGTTGGATCAGGCCAAAGACCCATCCAGTCCAACACTCTGTATCACACAGTGGCCAGAAATACCAGGACATTAGAAGCCCTCCCACTGTTGACCCCCCCCAAGCACGAAGATGACAGAGTATCACTTGCCCCAGAGTCCCTATCTATACCTTGTGGCTAATAGCCACTGATGGACCTCTGCTCCATATGCTTATCTAATTCCCTTTTGAAGCCGTCCATGCGTGTAGCTGCCACCACTTCCTGTGGCAGTGAATTCCAAGTGTTAATCACTCTTTGGGTGAAGAAGTACTTCCTCTTATCTGTTCTAACCCGACCGCTCAGCAATTTCATTGAGTGCCCACGAGTTCTTGTATCCTAGTCCTGTTACATTGTTTATTAGATGTCTCCTCATCACATTGATTGATTTAATTTAGTTAATTTACATTATGTTGAATTTACATTATGTAATCCACCTTAAATCTCAGAACAAAAGGAAGACTATAAATTACATAAATAAAAATAAATCATGTTGCTCCATTAATTTGTGCTTTTGAAAGGAGAACATAATTATTTCTTATGCTGGACTTAATTCAAATTCATATAAAGCAGCCATTTTCAACTTTTCTGTCTTGGGATACAACTGAACATGGGACCAACTGAGCTGCAAGCATGTGACATCAGTCATATGACAGAAGAAAAAGGATCCACAGTTATGACCACATCAGTGGCAGTTATGATAACATCAAGGTCAATGTCAGGACTGTAGATGCCAACCAAAAGATCAGGGGATGCAAAACACAAACTAAGCAGCAGAATGTGTACTGGGGTGAGGAAAAAAATCAAGAGTCACAACTGTGGAAGAATCCTTTCCAGCTCTTAGTGTTGTTGCCCACACTGTCCTGCTATGCCACTTAGTAGGTTGCCAGGTCTGTCAGACCCGCAGGCAGGGGGATGGAGGGAGCATTCTGGGAGTGGAAAGTGACGTACCTGGAAATAAATGTGATGTGGCTATGTCACCTGAAAGTGACGTAGGCACGTTGGTGATGTCGGGGGCGATACTCTGGATTTTGGGCAAAACTCTATGGTAAAATTGGTTCAAACCATAGAGTTTTGCCCCCAAACCAGAGCATGCCCCCCCCAAACATCACTGATGTGGCTACATCACTTCTGGGTGATGTAGGCACATTGTGTTTACTTCCTGCTCCTTCCCTCCCTGTTTCCAATAAGTTGCATTTATTTCCAGCTTGGGGGGGTGTGGGTGATCCCTTTCCCCTCACTTCCTGATAGCCCTGAAGTGGGGGGGAGGGGCTCCAAACCATGGGATCCCCTGTCCCCAACTGGGAACCCTACCACTTAGTTTCTGTGTAAAGAGTGTCTAGAGATGTGGAATATGTCTTTCTACATTGGTTCAATAGCTCCAGGTCTTTCCAGAGGGCAACATTAAAAGGTTGTATAAGTGCTCATGATCAAGCAGATGTAGTACTGTGACTCATGGGTTGAGGACACTGAAAATGAATGAGAGACGTTAAGCACAAACACTTGAGAGAAGTTAAGCACAAACACTCAGTTCTAAATATACTGGGGTAGATTGTATCCCGTTTGAGTGGAGGGCCACTTGTATGAGCAAACTTCCCTGTCTCCCCTATTCCACTGCAGCCTGTTGTGCCCCCTGTTCCTGTTGCAAACAGCATGGGAGAGGGCATCAGCATGGGATCTGCACTGGGAGGAAGGAACCAGTGAAAATCATCACGCCCACAACATGTTCATTGCATCGATGGATGTGTCTTCTAACAGTGGAAAACATGGGGAGTATCCACCCTATATAAATATTTAAGTGGAATCTACTGTCAAGTAATCATGCATAGATTTGCAACCCAAACCTTGTATAAAACAAGTCTCTTAAATGGTATATTATTGTTCTGTTTGCCATGAAAACTAGAACAATGAGATAGCTTACCATATACTTTTATTATAAAGCAATGCAGACATTGTGTGTGGTCACATCCTGAGGAATGGTTCTGTTTTTCTTTAAACTCTAAAATAAATATTTTTAGGGGCTGTTTGTTGCTGGAAATCACCATTTTATTTCAGAGCCAACAGCTTCTTTCCCATGAGTTTTGTTTTTGTTTCAAGCAGAATAATGGAAGTGAGAGATAGGAAAGGGTAGAGATCATGAATCTAATCCTTGGACAGATGCTTGGGCCATGAAACATTGCAGCTTTCCAGTGCTATTGATAGTTCACATCAGCTTGTCTGCTTTGCTGCTCTACATATCATCATCATCACCACCTTGGCAGAGGCGATAGTGTCAACAATGATAATCATGTGCCCATCTTGTGTTAGCTGAAACCGATGCTGATTTCAGCTGTTACTACATCAAGTGAACAAACGGACCAATTTTTCCCTGACAAACTCAATTACTCCCCTTCCTGCAGTTAATCAAATACATTCACAATGCCTTATGCATCACAGCAAGTGCCGGAGTTTTTGCTGCTGTATCTGGAGACTGAAGAAGTTACCCTGGATCACTTCTGTACAATGTGAAAAGATGCTGGGGGCAGGGCCAAAGATCGGTGCACTTTTAAGTCAGTGTGTGAAATAAGCGGGGAAGCCTGTGAATCTTCTGTGCAATTGGTATAGCTTGTATAGATGTCTGGTTTCATTACTATGTACCTGCTTTCCCTCCACAGATACTAGCTACAGTTATGCATGTAGGATCAGGAGTGCAGCCAATTGCCATGTGGTTCTGTCCCCATTGTTGTGTATTCAGTCTCATCTTGGTCATTATCTTGTGTGTATCATGCTCTAAAAACATCTGGTGGCTACAGTCAGGGTTTTAAAGATGGATGTCCTTAAAGATGGATGCTGTTGTTGTTTTAGAAAGAAGTAATAATTGTGAAACATATCTGTGCTTCTCAATTTGTATCAATTTTTCTTAGTTGTGTGCTTGACGCTACTTGTAAATGTGTAAAAGGAACCGGACAGTGGACATTTAAGACTTGCGTACTGGCCTTTTATTTCATCTTTCTGCTCTGTTGTTTTCCTTATTAGAGTCTTGAATAAATTTGCATTTTAGGCAAGCTGCAATGTCCCATCTGTTCTAGTTGCTTTTCCCTCCCTCCCATACCCCCAATTAGTTGGCTAGTGTACTGTGCAAAAAAATCTGATTTGCTTACTGATTAGTGTCTTCATTACAAAATTCTGATACAAAACCGTATGTTGTTTGGTTACTGCAGCTATTTTTTTAATTCCCTTTTCTTAAATGGTGACACTAATGTTCATGGATTGACAGAACAGGTAGATCAATAGCACTGCTAGTTTATTCAGTATACAATGCAACTATCCTATCAACTCAGACTTGGAAAAAGGACTGAGTGCTTCTGAGGGCAAGGAAATATGCAAAAGGGAATAATATAAGCTCTATTCCAGTGCAGGTTGGACTTTCATGAGAAGGCAACAGCGTATGGCAAGAGACCCCAGCTGCTGCTCCATAGGGCAGTTGAGGGAAATGCGGAAACAAATCTTTATTGTTGTAACACCATGGCATCACATCACTTCTAGAGAAAAGCTGGAAGTGACCCACAGTGCTCTAGGAGCCAGCAGGTTCCTAGAGCTGTGTGACGTCACTTCTGGGTTTCCCCTGGCAGTGATATAACACCGTGATTCTGGCAGTGCTCCCAAATGCCCCCCCCCCCAGTCTCCCATTGGATGCCGCTGCTGGCATAAAAGATAAGTCATGTTAAAAAATAAAAGACGAACACAATGTCTTGGACAGAATATGCTAGATTAATGGAAAGCTGGTGGAAATGGGGGAAGGTGTTTGAAGTATCATGTGAGAAAGGAAGACAGAAAAGGAAAGAAGCCATAGTGGAGTCCTCTTAGTCAGTCATAACTTTCAATTTCTTTGTTACCTATATCTGTGAATCTTTGGATCTCAGTGATTCTTAAGGCGATTCAGACCACTGCCCCCTCTGCATTTGAATTTATTCTTCTTGGTGATATAAATGTTGTATTTAGTTACAAAATGATGGATTGAATCCAAACTAATGCAAGCAGAGTTTTGCTTATCACAGGGATAGTTAATACTTCCCAAATCTTTTTAGCTGTTTTTAAATATTTGCTTGTGTTGGATCCAGCCAACTAATTCACTTTGCCTCACCCAGTCTCTTTCCTTACTACAGCCTCCACCACACTTGATTTTTGACCCTGCAGGTTCTATGATACCCAGCATAGATTTTGGGGGATTGTTAAAGGGAACCTTTCTTTCCTCTTTCACCAACAGAAAAGCTGGATGCAGCCTTTTGTATTTTTAGGGAATATCAGATTCTTGAAGATACAAAATGTCACTTGAAGATTACTGATCGATTGTCAAATAGCATGTTACATACGAACACCAATAGCAGATTTTTTCTAGGAAGAAACAGTGTACATCATGGTGGATCAGAGTATAGAATTGTTGGGTAAGGGGGAGGGGATGTGAAATATACTGGGTTCAGACGCATATAGTGATCAGCTCATAGTTAATTAGTGATTCAGCAAGGAGAAAGAAGACTGGAAATTCCTGGCCGAAGCCAGGTATTTAAGCATGCAAAAGGTTACACCCCAAACACACCCCACTCCTAACAATAGGCTATTTACATTACATTGTTTCTCAATTGGTTTACTCTAGGATCCTTGTTTCCTTACTGGTGCATTCTAGGATCCTAGCCAGCTATTGTTATGCATCCCCAAGCTACGTCCATTGGTAAGTACAGTTCAGGCTCAGTACATAACACCCATCCACCCAAAGTTCAGAGCCCCATCAACAAACAAAGTCCTTTAAGTATGCTGGTCTGTGTCGCTCGTGGTTCGAGTGACGTGGTTCCAACAGTGGGGCCGGAGTCCCTGGAACAGAGTCAGAGGGTTCCGTTGAGGGACTGGTGGATGGTGGTGGCGTAGGCACAACCTTGGAACTGCCTGTGGCTGCTGGTTCCGGTGTTCCCTCCGCATTTTCCGATGGCTGCTCACTGGCCGTTGGCTGCTCACCAACTGCTAGTGTGTCCCTCTCTGGCTCTGGTTCCTGGAGGCTTGGCCACTCCTTGTTGCTGTCTTCTGGAAGCACTGAGGGCAGACCCGGCTCAGCTGGGAGGAGACGGCGGTGGAGCTGGTCGATGTGCCTCCGAAGCAACTGGCCATCCTCTGTAGACACTTCATACAACAGGGGGCCAGTTACCCTGGTGACCTTGGCAGGGACCCATGGTGGACCTCTGAAGAAATTCTGGCTGTAGACAGGGTCTCCCGGAAGAAAATCCACTGGGTGCTGCTTGACTTTCGGGGGCCAGGCTGTGTTCTGGAGTGTGGTCTGGATGCATTCAGTCTAGACGGGTTGTTAGGTGCCTGCCCATGAGGAGTTCCACAGGGTTGTGGCCGGTGGTGGTGTTTGGGGTCACACAGTGACCGAAGAGGAAAGCCACGAGCTGGTGATCCCAGTCCCCATGGATGATTCTGCAGAGGGAGTCCTTCATAGTCCTCACCATCCATTCTGCTTGGCTGTTGGTTGCGGGGTGGAAGGAAGCGGAGCGGATGGCATAGTGGCCCATGAATTCCTGGAACTCACCTCACATGAAGGCCGTTCTGTTGTTCGTTATGACAGTGTCGGGTATGCTGTAGGTGCAGAAGATTCTGCAAAGGGTGCAAATTGCCACCAGGTATGAGGTGGAAGGAACCGGTACCACTTCCAGCCATTTGGTGTAGGACTCCACCAAAATGAAGAAGAGCTGCCCCTGGAAAGGCCCCGTGAAGTTGAGATGTAGTAGTGGACTCCCACTGACACACTGGTGCCCTGGGGGGCTCCAGCTGGGTTTCTTGGCATGTTGGACAGTGCTTAACACAGTCCTCAATTTTGCTGCCCATGCCAGGTTGCCATATGTAGCTGCGGGCCAGCGCCTTCATCCGCACAATCCCTGGATGTGTTTCATGAAGGGCTGCTAGTACTTCCTGTCGCAACGGTGCAGACACGACCACCCGGCTCCCCCATAACAGGCAGCCCTTGTGGGCTGAAAGTTCATTCCAGTGGGAGGAGAACACGGTGAATTCCCTCCCCACCCAGTCCAGAATGTGAGAGAGGATGCGTTCCTGGGCGGTGTGGCAGGACACATTGGATACCTGAAGAGGACGGTCAGGCAGGTCCTCGATGAGCAGGATTTGATGCGCGGGAGCCAGGTCCAGGTCCAGGTCGCAGGATGGCAGCGACAGGCGGCTGAGGGTGTCAGCGTATCCCATCACCTTCCCCAGGTGATGGAGGAGCAAATACTGGTAGCCTGCCAGGAAGATGGACCAGCGCAGCACCCAGGGAGACAGCATCTGTGGCGTTTGGTGATCCAGAGCCAACAGACCCAGCAGGGGCTTGTGATCGGTCACCGCAGTAAAAGGATGCCGTAAAGGTAGTCAGGAATTTTCTTGACTCCCACCACTATTGCTAGCACCTCCCTGTCGATCTGCGCGTAGTTGCGCTTAGCTGAGGACAAGGTGTGGGAGTAATAGGCCACGGGAACCTCCTGGCCATCCAGCAGCTGGTGTCCTAGGACAGCCCTTACCTCATACAGGGAAGCATCAGAGGCGAGGACGATAGGCAGCTTCTCATTGAAGTGTGCAAAGACAGCGTTTGAAGTGAGAAGCTCCTTGACCCCCCGGAATGCAGCAGCCTGCCTGCCCAGAGAGCCCTTTTATCTAGAAGGCGATGCAGGGGCTCAGCGATTGCAATTGCATCTTTGTGGGGCAGGAAGGAATGGCAAACGTTAGCCGGCCCAAGAAGGCCTGGAGTTCTGACTTGGAAGTTAGCACTGGAGCATTGACGATGGCGCGGACCTTATCGGGAGCTGGATGGATTCCCTGAGCGTCGACAGAGAACCCCAGGAATGCGACCCAAAGTACCCCCAGGAAACATTTTTCTCGTTTCACCTTGAGGATGGCGGCTTGGAACTGCTGCAGGACGGCGCACAGTCTCTCAGCAAAGTCCTTGGCCATTGGTGCAGCAATTAAAACATAATTGAAGAAGGGTGTTGTAAGAATGCAACTGTAGCACTTGATAGTTTAAAACTGACCCGGTAGAAAGTGTTACCTGCACCTCTAGGTTCGTAATGGTCTGGTGAGTGCCCCTTACCAAGGCGGGTAAAATGTTAAAGGAAAATTAGCTGGAATGTAACACAAGGTTATTTAAACAATAAAATAGTTTATTAGCTAAAGACATGCAAGAAATACAAAACAGAATACTTACTTCAAAGGAAAAAAACCCCACAGTCAGGATGTTTATATATTTATATATATAAAAATAAAACAAAGATTTCCCCATGCAGCAGAAGCCTCTGGACTGGCCCAGAGAGATCACGAAAGGCAAAGCCTTCGTCTCTGGATCTCTGAGAGTCAGTCCATGTTTACACATTCCAGAGGCAATGGGGCATCCTGATGCTCCTTTGCAAAACAATGCAAGATAGCATTCAAATCTCTAAATGACAAAGACAAGAATGTTACAATTTCAGGATGTTCTTTGTTTGCTTGACTCAGGGCAGACATTCAGGCACTGTCTGATGGCTGGAGGTGTGTAGTGAGTTTCTGCATGTAGGCAAGCTTTTAGTCTTGCAAATATTCTGGCTTCCTTGACTTAATGGCAGGTGCATACCAATCTCTTTAGGTCTAAATGTTTCCAAATTCTTTAGGTTCATGAACAATGGAATGCAAATGTTGGTTCCTGTGTAAGACGGAGGAAAGATATCTCTTGAGACAAAGGCCTAGCAAAAATCATGTTGGGAGTCATGTACTGCTAGCTGTTTGGAAAGTTACAGAAATAGAGGAGAGAAAGAACACTATGATTTCTTTATAAAATTAACTGTATAAATGGGTTTTAAATTTTCTGAACCCACTATTTTATTTTTCTCACAACAAAGGGCTGTACCCCGGGAATCCCTTTAAGGAGAGAATCCATTAGATTCTGGAAAATTCCTGGGGCTACGCTGACCCCAGATTGTAGCTGCCACACCCAGAACACACCCCAGTGTGTCACGATCATCTGAGCCTCTGCAGTCGCATCGTCGACCGGGAGCTGCTGGTAAGCCTGAGCTAAATCTAGCTTACTGAAGATCTTGGTGCCTGCTAAGGATGCCAAGACATGGCTGACCACCAGGACCAGATAGGTGTGGTCCTTGTATTGGACATGGAATTTGCCCCACCCTTTGATGGCCACCTTGTTCTTCTGGAAGTCCCTGAGGGTGAAGCCAGCAGGCCTAAGGCGGGGACCCCCCTGTGGCCAGAGCCTCTGTAGAGTCTCTTCCGAGATGATGGAGAAGGAGGACCCAGTGTCCAGTTCCATCTCACAACGCCTTCCCTCAATCAACACAGTTACTTTAATTTTATCGGGGGTGTTCCGGGGCAGAGTCAGTACCTGATGTTGGTAAACGGTGGTTGTGTGTAACTCCACTGATTCCTGGTGGGTGGCCGGGTGTCTCTGGGTGCTTTTGGAGATACAGGCGCAAGTGATGTGGCTGGTCTTGCCACAGGTCCTACAGGTCACATCACAGAAATGGCAGGAGTGCCGCTAATGGTCATCTCCACAGCTGGCGCAAGGAGCTGGTCCGACAGTCTTCACGGGCTGTGTGGCGGTGCCAGTGGGTCACGAGTCGCAAGTCGTGGCATGCTGGGCAACATACCTGATGCGTTTCTTCCTCATCTGAGGCTTCTAATGCCAGGTGAGCGGAGGCTTGGTGTGTGGAGTGGGTCTGGCGGGCATGCTGAGACTTCTCACATAGCGCCTTCTCCAGGGTGAGCTCCTCATGGCCGATGAGTTTGCAGCAGAGTTTCTGCTCTCGGACACCCATGATAAACTGGTTTAGGAGGGTGTCCTTGAGATCTGGGAACCCACAGTTGAGGGCCAGCTAACAGAGGTCGGCCATGAAGTCAGTGGCTTCCTTGTTGGCCTTTTGTTGGCATGAGAAGAAGTCCACATACCACACCATCTTGGTTGGTTGAGGCGCAAAAAGGCTGGTGAGTGCCTTGAGGAGGTCGCCATATGAAGTGGTGCGGTGCTGGCTAGATCTGGATCAGGCTCGCTCATTGGGATCTCGCCTTCGTCGCCAGTGAAATATACTGGGTTCAGATGCGTATAGTGATCAGCTCATAGTTTATTAGTGATTCAGCAAGGAGAACGAAGACTGGAAATCCCTGGCCGAAGCCGGGTATTTAAGCATGCAAAAGGTTACACCCCAAACACACCCCTCCTGGAACTGCTTTTCCACAAAAGAAGCTATTGATGGGATTCTATTTATTTATTTTATTTATTTATTCGATTTGTAACCCGCCCTCCCCGCGAGCAGGCTCAGGGCGGCTTACACAGGTGGTACAAAAATATCAATAAAACCACAACAGTCATTTAAAACAATTCAAATACAAATGACATCATAAAATCATAATGTGCTAGTGTGTTTATACCTGTGTGTTCATAGAATGTGTAAATTGGATCTTAACCATCACTGCTTGTTTTTACCTTCATTACTTTTGTAATTTAAGTACGTTTTGTGTCTATAAGGGCAACTGCCTTGAAACTCTATCATGTATTCCCTCACTGATGCAGCATTTATTTCTGACATACCAGTTCTTTCAGCAAGACCAGACCGTAATTATGCCATAATAGAATTATGATGGATTAGTTGGTTGCTAATCCTTCCATATTATCATTAAGACATGTTTTCAGAATTAATGATGTTACAGAAATAAGCAAAAAAATACAGGGCAATATTCATAGGAGGAAAATGCAGCTGTTGAAACGAAATTCTCTTCAGAACAAATAGGAAACAACAAAGACCTCTGATACCCTGTTAAGGCTGTCAGTCCTTTGTTAGTGTTTTCTATTTATAAGAATACAAACAGGCAGTACATGCCCATGAACTGCACATCAGTAAAAGGGTTGCATCTTGAAGTGCTCTTTTATTAGTGGAAGACACTTCTGTTTGTGCAAAGAGGGGAGGGCATGATTTATGCCCATTTCTTGATTCAGATGCAATCCCCTGTACTGCATCTCATATTGTTCCAGAGGATCCTCCACCTGTGGGTCGGGGGGGGGGGCTCAAGCAGAAAGAGGGAGCCCACAAAATCTCTCTTTTTAGTGTATCAGAGCTTGTGGGTCTTAACCACACCACTAAATTTCTCTTTTGTGACAAGATAGGTAAAATGCATGTGATCTTTTACACTGTTTTGAACACACACACCAGTGGCATCCTTTGAACAATTAACCTTTTCAGCAATTGGATCTCTATAGTGTATTGGATTAGTTGGGCAGTTCTTTGGAAAGAGACAGACACCGGATTGGCTGTAACTACAGGCCACTTTATTGAGTATTTACAGCTTTCATGTCAAGGGCAAACCCCCAATGTGGAAATAGGCCAAGGCCAGGGGTCACTCCAAACCACCTCCTTGCCAGAAGCTAGGTGAGCCACCTTTGCCCCAGGTGCAAGCCATCCCTATGACTTGCCACTGGCCAGCATAGCAAGTGGGGTGCCACCCTGGAGGGGAGGGGCCCAGCCATGGTGGTCCCAAAGGCAGTCCTCATTCCCACCCTGGGCCGCAAAACCCGAAGGCTGAGCTTGACAGACCCCTTGACCACCAACAGGGAAGGTGCCATATGGTGCTCCCCAGATCCCCCTTTTTTTCCTTTTCCCACACTAGCCTGCCACCACCAAGCCTCTGCTTAGAACCTTGTGCCCACTGGGCAGCCTAAAGCCACCTGCAGCCCTTGCCACAAATCCTCCAGAAAAATATCATTGCCCTTATTGAATAAATGTACTCCATCACCCCTGTATAGGTTGGTCAATTCAGCCCATATCCTGGGGTAAGGTAAGAATTGCCCCAATATGCTCACCAGCCTTCCCCAGGTCCCTGTTTGCTTTCTGGAAAGCCCTGTCCAAGCATCTAGGATTCCCCCATGTGTGCGGCATGGCAAAATATCAAACCACACAATCTACACACTGGGCCACCTGCTGCTAATGAGTTCCAGGTTGGCCTTCACCTGAACTACCAAGGCCTTCTCTTTCACAAGGCCAAGATAATTTCCCCCTAAGAAGACCCTGCCTCCCATCAAATAGCAACAGGAGGAGGCCAGGCAACCCTGTCGCCCCGACCACTCAACTGAAGCAAACTCACTAAGCCCCAGTTGGGAACCAATGGGCCTCCTCCTGGCCCAGTGGGCCACCCAAAAGACCATGCTTTGGCTGCAGATGGTGACTCTTCACCTCTCATGGTGACCAGCCAGACCTAGAAAGAAAACATAATTAACAGCAGAACACCAATCCCTTAGAGTATTAAACGGCCAAACATACGACTTGTAGCATCATGACCTCCAATGCCCTAGGCGTTGAATGTCTGGGGTCGAATAGCCCATAGCAGCTGCCATGGAGACCACCCCAATATCAAAGGTTCTAAACTGAAACTGACCCAGCCCCAGTGTGTCCAATGCCCTCCTGGTAACTGCCCAACATTAAATCTTGGTCAGTGGGCTGGCATCACTGTGCCAGAACAGTGTGCTCCCACCACCAAGTATCACTGGAGTGCTGCTACCAGGCAAAGGTCAACTTCTGAACCTCTGAATAAGATCCTACTTTAATTTTCACCCCTTTTTGGCATTGATCAGTTTTTGACCTCCTGACCCTGATGTGAATGCTGCTCTCCACAAAGCAAATGCTCTGCAGTTGCAGCATCCTAACTGACCTGTCATTATGTGAGCCCACTACCTACTTGCTCACAAACAGTGCCCTGAAAGAGCCCACCAATGCCGCAGCATGAAAAAGACAGATCTCATAGTTACTATTACGGACCACCCTGCAGTCCCCCCTCAGGTCCCTCAGAACCATGGTGGAAATGGGCACCCTCCTGTATGCCTGTGACCCTGCCTCGTGTGACCAGCTTTACTCAGATGGACCGAACCGCCATCCCCTTACCCCTAAAGTAAATACAGTACTGTATCAAATGCATTACCAGTATAGGCCAAACCCACTGAAGCCCCGCCTGCTGCCTAAAGGACTCAAACTGCTGACTCCCACTGGTGCTAAGTGCCAAGACTAGCTCTACTGCCTTTTTGGCCTCAGCCTTCCAAGCTGCCACAGCTCTGGGGGCATCCAGGACAGCCAGGGATTGGCTTCTGGAGCCAGGGGATGGGGGGGGGGAACCCATCTGTTTACAAGACAGAGCATCAGCCACCCTGTTGCTAACCCCCAGCACATACTTAGCCATGAAAAGTATGTTAGAACAAAGGCATTACAGTGTGAAAGCCCTTACCAGCATCATAACTCTAGGACACTTGGATGTAGGAGAGTTAATCACATGAACTGCTGCTAAATTGTCACACCAAAAAAGCACAGTATGATTAGCCAACTGCTCAGACCACAACCCACTGCAACTGTGATAGGGGAAAACTCCAAGAATGTCAGGTCCCTAGTCACATCCACCTCAGCCCACTCATCTGGCCAATCCTCTGCACACCACTGACTGTGAAAGTATACCCCAAAACCCAGGGATGCAGCTGTGTTGGATGTAATCTGTAGCTCTGCCTTGATCCACATATCATCCCTCCAGAAGGAAACACTGTTGAATCAGTCCAGAAACTTTCCCCAGACCTGCAGATCTGCCCTCATGCTACTGATTACCCTTACCCTATGATGTGGGAGCTGAAGCCCGGCCATGGCATCACACAATCTCCTAAGGAATGCTTTGCCTGGCGCCACCACCTTACATGCAAAGTTAAGGTGGCCCACCAACTGCTGCAGCTCCATCAATGTACCCTTCTTCTTGCTCCTGAAAGAAGCCACCCTTGCCCACAGGTCCTCAACCTTTTCCCTTGGTAACTTGAAAGACTGTCTCCATGCATCCAGCTCTACACCCAGGAAAGTCAGGACCATCCCCAGCTCCTTGGTCTTCTCATGGGCCAAGGGGACCCCCCAGCTCCCCTGCTAAACTAACAAAACTATAATGCTCAAACACCACATATGAAATGGAGCATCCCATAGGAAGGGTCCTATCCATGTAAAACTGCCCTTCACATACAAAACCTAACAACTCGAAATCAGAGGCAGATTTTATATCGCACTTAGTCAGCTCAGCCCCCACACCACAGTGCCACCTGACATGCACAGCCTGATGAAATGATATGTAGTGAATCAAGCATCATTCACCGACTCACCCCTCAGGTAGGTTAAGCAAGGTATGAGGCAATCCCCCCTGGTGTCTGCTTAGGCATGACTGCCTGCGGGAACACATGTAGATGAGGCACCCTCCTTACATTCTTTCTTGATCTTTGCCCTGATGACCTGTTTCATCCCCCTGACTGAGCTCTGAATCCATGTGGAAACCATAAGCAAAACCGTCCAACAAGTACAGATATTCCTTCCACTTAGGGTAAAGTCACAACCAGTGCTCCAGTTTTTTCAGTTTAATTGGGCTGGGTCACTTTGTCAGGAGGTGGGTTGATGCTCCCGCCCCCACGTCGCCCCCCCCCCAGTTGTTCTCTGAACCCTGCCCAGGTTTTGGCCTGGGTCTAACTGTGAATGCATGGGGGCCCACACAAGGGTCACTCGTTTTGGTACTTGCAGGGCCTATGGCCACATGTCCCTTGGGAGTTAAACTCCCAGGAAAGCCTGGGCACAGGTACCTACACTACTTGTGAGCTGGTGTGCCGTCTGTCAGCCTGATCACCACCAATGGGCCTTCCCTGAGACATTACCTGCATCCACAATTGTGGGCGAATCTGATCCCAGTGCAAGGCAAGATGGGATTCATGGCGGCTCGCATACAGAACTCCTCATCATACTGAAGCCATACTGGGGTCAGGAAACAATTGTTCTCCAGGCCAGTTTGGCCAGGGATCCTGGAGGGTTTTGGGGTTTTTTGCCCTCTTCTGGGCATGGAGCAGGGGTCACCTTTCTTGATCTTTGCCCTGATGACCTGTTCCATCCCCCTGACTGAGCACAGATTGTCAGCCCAATAGGGCTTCCTAGGGCTCTGAAACCATGTGGAAACCATAAGCAAAACCGTCCAACGAGTACAGATATTCCTTCCACTTAGGGTGAAGCCACAACCAGTGCTCCAGTTTTTTCAGTTTAATTGGGCTGGGCCACTTTGTCAGGAGGTGGGTTGATGCTCCCGCCCCCACGTCGCCCCCCCCCAGTTGTTCTCTGAACCCTGCCCAGGTTTTGGCCTGGGTCTAACTGTGAATGCATGGGGGCCCACACAAGGGTCACTCGTTTTGGTACTTGCAGGGCCTATGGCCACATGTCCCTTGGGAGTTAAACTCCCAGGAAAGCCTGGGCACAGGTACCTACACTACTTGTGAGCTGGTGTGCCGTCTGTCAGCCTGATCACCACCAATGGGCCTTCCCTGAGACATTACCTGCATCCACAATTGTGGGCGAATCTGATCCCAGTGCAAGGCAAGATGGGATTCATGGCGGCTCGCATACAGAACTCCTCATCATACTGAAGCCATACTGGGGTCAGGAAACAATTGTTCTCCAGGCCAGTTTGGCCAGGGATCCTGGAGGGTTTTGGGGTTTTTTGCCCTCTTCTGGGCATGGAGCAGGGGTCACTGGGGATGGGGGGAGGTATTTGTGATTTTCTTTCATTGTGCAGGTGGTTGGACTACATGACCCTGGAAATCCCTTTCAACTCTATGGTTCTATGACTCCATGAATCTTATATAGAGTAGGGGTGGGCAGGCAAAGCCACAGGACTGCCTGCAGCCCCGCCCCACCTGACACAAATCCTGCATGCAATGGGCCATCCACTAGCGGCCACAAAAGACCACCCCTGCACTAGACCATGCAGCCCACAGGACACACACTGCATGGTTGCCCAATGCTCTCTCCAGCCCCAGAGCCCACAAACGTAACGCCTGGCTGCACCTTGCCTAAAATTGTACTGAAGCTTGTTCTGTAGTAAGATTTGCAATTTAGGGGTAGATTATCATAGTGCAAGTTTATTGTATGCTTGTCAGGAGTGGGCCATGGTGGCTTAGAGGTTAAGATGCTGAGCTGCAGACTGGAAGGTCTGTAGTTGGCAGTTTGAGACCCTAGTGCCGTGTGATGGAGTGAGTTCCCATCTCTGGCCCCAGCTCCTGCCAGCCTAGCACTTCGAAAGCAAGAAACTGCAAGCAGATAAACAGGTATCCCTTCGGTGGGAAGGTAACAGCATTCCGTGCGCCTTGGCGTTTAGTCATGCTGACCACATGACAATGGAAATGTCTTCGGACAGCGCTGGCTCTTTGGCTTGGAAACGGAGATGAGCACTGCCCCCTAGAGTCAGATTCAACTAGTTTTTGAGCAAGAGAAACCTTTACCTTTAGGGAGGTTTTTTTTTGGGGGGGGGGTTACATTGCTGTCGCATTTGATTGCCTTTAAGATTCTGTCAGGCAGGTTCCCTGGGCAGGTGGCATAGAATTGCAGTATAAATAAAATAAACCCACCGCTGAATTAAAAGTACACTCAATTTGAATATAGGAGGAGGCTTTGCTGGGGCAAACTGTCTGTACCTAGATTTTATTGGTGACCCTTTTTGCCTCCATCTGGTTGGCAGTTTGAATAGTCTGCCACGTCAGAGAATTGTGCAGTATTAAATGAATGAAATTTATTGGTTTGCTTGTTTAATTTATATCCTGCCCTCCCTGCCAAGGTAGGCTCTTGGCAGCTGGTGTACAGAACAGCCAATAGAAATGCAGTTGTACAGAACAGCCAATAGAAGGCAAAAGGTGAATCAGGGAAAGATAAGTTTCCCTGATGCCCTGGCACCTTTTTGCATCCGGCAGACTGGACCAGTGGAAGAGGGTAAGAAAAACAGAGGATTTAAGGACAGAACTGCTTGGCCAGCACATGTAGGTTGAGAAGAGTGGAATGTCTGTGTTTCATTGACACATATAAAGAATTAATAAAATTAACATAAAATATTGTGTAGTTCCAGCTTTGAGACCAACAAATAGTCTGGGAATGTTTATTAAGTGTTTCTCTAAGAAGAGGGGGAGCTTTCTTTTTTTAATCTAACTACTGCATGACAAAACAAAACTATCTTCCCTCACTTTACCACTCCTCATCCTAAAGCCAAATGTTACATCCTCACAAATACAATAACATTTTTTCTTCAGTATATATACACATTCTGTTATATACATTCAGTTGAGTGGAGTGTGTGTTCTGCAATTATTCGGTTAATGATGACCAGAATTTTTCATTTGTCTCCCAGATACACATGCAGTTGTTATGGGAGTTTTTCCATATGGTTGGGTGGTCATATGTATTAGTAATTCCTGGCTGTTGAGTGGAGGCGGTAATCCCCCAGTATAAGATGGGCACGTTTTCCGATCAACGCCCCTGCACAATACTTATCGGATTTGACTTCCCCACAGCTGCGTAGAGCATTTATGCTGGCCCGCTTTAACGTGCTTCCCTCTGCGGTTTTAGCAGGAAGATCTAAGAAAATCCCTTACTCAGTTAGGTTTTGTGATTGTGATTCAGAGGAGATTGAAACAACCGAACATGTATTCCTTTATTGTAGTTTGTACGAATACATTCAAGCAGTCTATTTAGAAGCTATTCTTAAGAAAGATGTCAAGCAATCTGATGACAGAAGGTTGTACCGTTTACTGGCTTCACAAAATATAGTGGATATTGAAGCGGTGGCTAAGTTTTGTAATGGTCTTATAATGAGGAAGCTGTGTGCTAAATCCATGAACTGAAGGGTGACAGTTTATGATTCTGATCTATGCCAATAAAGGTTTTGAAATTGAATTGAGTTTCATGGTCTCAACACACATGGATAATTTTAATTAGGACCAGTGGAGTTTCATTTAAACGTTCTCCCCTTCCCCCAGTTCAAATGTGTTCAGATAATGCTAATTTTTAAAAGTCACAAGTTCTTTTCAAAATGTATTCAAAGTGAATTATCCACTATTATGAAAAGATAGGGAAATGTTTTATTGTGTGTATGTTTTTATGTATATAAATTAGAGAGAGAGAGAGAAATATTTCTAAATATTTAGAACCAAATGCTTCTAAATGACCATTCATAAAACACTGCCATTGTCAAGCTGACTTTTAATGCTTTGTACCATCTGTAACATCTGTAACATCTGTAACAGTGTTCCGTGCACCTTGGTGTTTAGTCATGCCGGCCACGTGACCACGGAAACGTCTTTGGACAGCGCTGGCTCTTTGGCTTTGAAACGGAGATGAGCACCGCAACCCTAGAGTCGGATTCGATTGGCTTTCGAGCAAGGGAACCTTTACCTTTTTAACATCTTCTGTAAATTAAAGACAACAACAAGAAATAGAGACAAAAATTACAACAGGTTATAAATAGTTGGAATTAAAAGTCTTCATTCTGTGGCCATAGAACAAGTCAGTAACTAGGGTTGGAGTATCAGTAATCATGACATGTTACAGAACCAGCCACAGGCATCCATATTGCAGCACTTAAGCACACAGTTAAAATAAGGAGAGTTCTCAAATTTTCACCCTGGTAAACTGATAATCTGTAGCCATGCAAAGTCTAGCTAATAAATTGCATAAATCAGCTCAAGTTTTTGGAGGTGCAAAGAGCATCCTTTGCAGCAACATATTCCAACTAGGAGAAAAGCCCATTGTATAAAAGCAATACAACAAGCTCTAGAAAGAGGGCCCCCCCAGCAGGTGTGCAGAGCCGCTGCCGCCGGCGCCTCCAGGCGGTCTCGGCCTCCTTCAAGCGAGCCGCAGCAAAGAGGCAAGAGGAATTAACCGGCACGTATTCTGGCACCCTGCCGTCATTCAGAGTGCCACCGCCACCTCTTGCTCTCTGGCCGCACATTCCTGGGTGTGCGTCGGTGGCCACCAGGCTACTGCTGCTCAGCCTGGGCTGTGCACTCAGAGCCTTTGTCTCTCTGGGCTGAGCAGGGTTGGCCCCCGCCCACCACCTTGGAGAGACCACGCCAGGGCCAGGTGCAGGGAAATCAGGGTGCTGCTGCTGCTGGCGCTGCTGGCACCACTGCCTCAAGGCGGTCTTGGCCTCCACTGAGCACACTGCGGCAAAGAGGCAAGTGGCATTACTTGGCAGGTATTCTGGTGCTACTCTGTCGTTGAGAGCCCTGCTGCCACCTCTCGCTCTCCGGACGCATGTTCCCGGGCTTCTGCTACTCCAGCGAGGCCTGCTTGGCCCGGCCTGCACACTCGGAGGCTTTGTCTCACCGGGCTGAGTGGTGTCGGCTCCCACCTGCTGCCTTGGAGAGACCACACCAGGGCCAGGCACGGGGAAAGCAGGGCATTCCAGAGGTCCTCCAGGTGGTTTTGGCCTAATTTGTGCCCGGCCCACTCTTTCTCAATGAACGGAGCTCTTCTTACTGGGGCCACTGTAAGCTTTTGGAGGATTGGCTACATTAGGGGTGTGTCTCCTAATATGCAAAGGAATTCCTGCTACAAAAAGAGCCCTGTAATAGGTTCAATATGCCAATGCTTGTAGTATCATTACCAATATGTATCTTTTTTTTTCTTGTTGCACTTTATAAAAGCTCTGCTTGCAAATTTTCTTTGCTACTACTTTATTGTGTTTGACCATCTGAGGCACAGGAGTAGCAAACCTGCCAATGCATGCACTGTTTGTATGCACTGCAGAGCTAAATGTACCTTTCTCTTCATGAAGCTGATGGTGTGCATCACATTAGGAGTGGCAGCTGCCTTCCTCGTGGAGGTATGAGAAGCTGCAAAGAAAAGGCTTAAATTAATCTATGGGAGCTGGCGTCATATTGACACTTCATATTTTTCATATTGTCAATCTGCTGGGCTTTGTTGAGTGGGAAGAAAATTCTGTCCATTTCTTCAGCACCTTTTTGATTGCCCTTAATTTGTATAGTGGGGGAGGGAATGTTGTGTTTTTCTACTAAAATAATATCAATAGCTCTGTGGAGTGTATTGTTTATATACTGTCACTGCCTTATTGAGCTTTTGGTATAAGCTGTATAACTTCAGATCCCAACCGTCTATCTGTCTATCACATTTTTATCCTAGCCTTCCTCCAAGGAACTTAGGATGGTTTACTTAGTTAGCCCTCATCCATTTCAAAGCCACCTCCAGACACCTGTTCATGGGTTCCACAACCTCCCTGGGATTTGCTAGAAGCATGAGACAGAAGTGTCATCTGCATATTGGTAGTAACTCAGCCTAAAACTCCAGATGACCTCTCCCAGCACTTTACATAGCTTTTAAAAACTTGGGGGCAAGCCCTGACCTGAATAGCCCAGGCAAGCCTGATCTTGTCACATCTCAGAAGTTACCGTAAGCAGGGTCGACTCTGGCTATACTTGGATGGGAGACCTCCTTGGAATACCAGAGGTGGGAGGCAGGGGGCAGGCTTTACTCAGCCACCTCTCTGAATATCCTCCAGGCCCGCAGTAGGGATCAGTCACCAGAGGTCATCATGACTTACAGGTACACACACACAAGTATATGAAAAATACACACACACCCCAAAAAAAACAACCTTGGGGAAGATGGAGCCTTGCAGGACCTTCTATGCTAGATGCCAAAGGGCAGACCAACAGTCCCCCAGCACCACACTCTAAACCTACCTTTGAGATAGCGCCAAAATGACCACAAAACAGTTCCTCCCAGTCTCAACCCCAAAAGGCAGTCCAGAAGGTTAACATGATTGACAGTATTAAAAGCATCGAGAGGTCCAGGAGAATTAACAAGGGTTCTCTCCTCCTGTTCCATCTCCTTACACAAGTCATCCATCACAGCAAAGAAGGATGTTTCAATCCCATAACCAGGCCTGAAACCAGGCTGGAATAAATCCAAAACAATATGCTTCATTCAGGAATCCCTGAAGTTGCCCAGCAACTACACATTAAATCACCTTACCAAAGAACATTACATTTGAGCCTGTCTGCAGAGTGTGGAGCAAAAAGGCTGCAACTTCCTGTAGGCCAAAATCCAATAGGCTCCTGATCACCTGGGAAAGTTCTGCAGGTCTACACTGTGCAGATGCAATGGTGGCAGAAAAATACTGTTTCTTTGCCACCATCACCACCATCATGGAGTAGGCTTTTAAATGAGTTCTAGCCTGTGCCTTGTCAGTTTCATCCTCAGTCTTTTCCCACTGTTGTTCTAGCTGTCTCACTTTTCATGTTTACAGCCACTCAATAAACCAAGGGGCTTCCCAGGCCCCTGGACCTCAGGGAGTGATCCTGTCAATTGCCCAGGTCAGTTCCTCATTCCAGAGGTCAACCAGGACACCAGCAAGAAAATCCCTAATGCCTTCTAAGCAGATGGTCTTAATAGATCCCTTACCCCTGTAGCATCTTGCTATCCCTTTAAGGTTAAACCCTACAGATAGTGATCTGTCCATGACAAGAGGACAGTCTTCAATTCCCTCACCCTTCAGATCACCTTCTTCCTGTCCAGACCAAAACACCATTTAAGGAGCATAACCTGCACTGTGTGTGTGGGGCCTGTTATTACTGAGAAAAGGCCATGGTTTTCATGGAGACTGTGAAATCCTGAGCTGCTCCCAACAAGGTATCCACAGCATGTATGTTGAAATCCCCAAAACAACCAGCCAAGGAGTCTTCAGCACCACCCCTGAAACCACCTCAACAAGCTCAGGCAGGGAGATGGTTGGGCGGCAGGGTGGGCAATAGACCAACAAAATCTCAATCCTGACTCACTGTCCCAGCACTACATATACAGTCCCATTGGGATGTTGATATGATCCCAGCATCACCCTGGCTGGAAGAACAACCAGAAGGGACAAACAGCCCACAGGTGACTGATGTCTCTTCCACTTAACTGGCTTGTTAGTCGCCCACCAGGTTTATTCTCAGCCCAGCTGGATCAGACCAGTGTTAACACTATTCTG
>NW_015176506.1:73407-74952 GCF_001447785.1 Gekko japonicus | reverse complement strand
TTTGTAATTTGTATATGAATACCATTAGGTTGGTTAGGAATGACTAATGTAAGTTTGTTTATATTTATAGAAATGTTGACACTTATTGTTGGAATTATTGGAAACTCTGAATAGAAAAGACCAGAAACTGTATGTATACACTTGGGCTTTATTGTAAAAAATGAAAAATGAAAAAAGATTTGTATGTAGAACTCTTCTCACTGTTGTTTCCCTGTTATTAAGAGCATGTATCTTTAATAGGACATCTGACGAAGACAAAGGTCGAAACGAACAGTCAGCTCGAGAAAGTTCGTACTTGCACTTGTTCTTGCACTTGCTGTATGGGGACCTCGGTCTCTTCATGAAGTTTTTCCATTGGAATAAAAAATATCAACTTTGAATATACTGTTAAAGTTTAAAGAACTTGTTCAGCAATATGTTAATTTTGTACTCAAATAAAGAGTAGACCACAGATAGGCATGAAGGGATCTTCCAAAAAAACACAACCAAAAGGGACAAAACTAAACCTACAACCAACACAACTAACAATAAAACAGAAAAGGCTGAGAAACAAATCAAGTCTATTCCACAAACATGTAGTTCAAATAAAACCTTTTGTTGTTCAGTCACACAGTCGAGTCTGACTCTTCACAACCTGATGGACGACATCACGCCAGGCCCTCCTGTCTTCTATCATGCTCCGGAGTTTGCTTGATTTCATGTTTGCTGCATCGCTAACACTGTCTAACCATCTCATCCTTTGCCATCCCCTTCTTCTTTGACCTTCAATCTTTCCCAGCATCAGGGTCTTCTCCAGTGAGTGCTCCCTTCTCATTTGATGGTCAAAGTATTTGAGCTTCTGCTTCAGTATCTGGCCTTCCAGGGAACAGTCAGGGTTGATTTCTTTTAGGATTGACTGATTTGATCTCCTGATAGACAATCCTAATTTGTCCCTGAAGGAAAAAAATCACATGATGTCACACCACACAACATGAATACAAAAGAGAATGTTGAGTCGCTCTGCTCTTTCACCGTGTGCAAGAGGCTCTTTAGGTCTTCAGTTTCTGCCATTAGAGTGGTATCGTCTGCATACTGAGGTTGTTGATGTTTTCCCTGGCAATCTTAATTCCGGTTTGTGATTCATCCAGGCTAGCATTTCATATGATGTACTCTTCATATAAATTAAATAAGCATGGTGACAATATACATCCTTGTCGTACTTTTTCTATGCTAAACCAATCAGTTATTCCATATCCAGTTCTAACTGTCACTTCTTGACCCTTATACAGATTTCTCAGGAGACATGTGGGGTGGTCTGGTACTCCCATCTCTTTAAGGACTTGCTATAGTTTGTTGTGATCCACACAATCAAAGGCTTTAGCGTAGTCAATGAAGAAGAAGAAAAGAAGATATTGGATTTATACCCCGCCCTTCACTTGGAGTCTCAGAGCGGCTTACAAACTCCTTTCCCTTCCCCTCCCCACAACAGACACCCTGTGAGGTGGGTGGGGCTGAGAGAACTCTGACACAAACTGCTCTTTCAGAAACAGCTGTGCCAGAGCTTGT
>NW_015176506.1:45717-70425 GCF_001447785.1 Gekko japonicus | reverse complement strand
CATTCTATTGTTTTCCTCTATTACTTTGCATTGTTCATTCAGGAAAGCCTTCTTATCTCTCCTTGCTGTTCTCTGGAAATCTGCATTCAGTTGGGTAAATCTTTCCTTTTCACCTTTGCCTTTTGCTTTCCTTCTTTC
This sequence comes from Gekko japonicus, assembly GCF_001447785.1. NCBI lineage: Eukaryota > Metazoa > Chordata > Lepidosauria > Squamata > Gekkonidae > Gekko > Gekko japonicus. Next base: position 70,287 of record NW_015176506.1, on the reverse strand, counting down.
CTCTGCTATTTGTAAAGCCTCATCAGACAGCCACTTTGCTTTCTTGCATTTCTTTTACTTTGGGTTGGTGGTGATTGCTGCCTCCTGTACAATGTCACGGACCTCTGTCCATAGTTCTTCAGGCACTCTATCTATCTATCAAATCTAGTCCCTTAAACCTATTCTTCACCTCCACTGTATATCCATCAGTTCTTTCTTTTTGGTGGTGATTGCTGCCTCCTGTACAATGTCACGGACCTCTGTCCATAGTTCTTCAGGCACTCTATCTATCTATCAAATCTAGTCCCTTAAACCTATTCTTCACCTCCACTGTATATTCATCAGTTCTTTCTTCAGTTTAATTCTGAGTTTTGCAATGAGTAGCTCATGATCTGAGCCACAGTCAGCTCCAGGTCTTGTTTTTACTGACTGTATAGAACTTCTCCATCTTTGACTGCAAATTATATAATCAGTCTGATTTTGGAGTTTCCCATCTGGTGATATCCATGTGTAGAGTCGCCTCTTAGGTTGTTGGAAGAGGGTGTTTGCTATGTTCTCTTGACAAAACTCTGTTAGCCTTTGCCCAGCTTAATTTTGTTCTCCAAAGCCAAACTTGTCTGTTATCCCGGTTACCTTTTGACTTCCTTCTTCCTACTTCCTACAAATAAAACTACTGTCCTTTAATAGATACACAAAATGTTCATAAATAATAAAGTATTCATATAAAAAGTCATAAAGGACCAAACATGTTTTGACTGAACAGTCTTCTTTAGTGGTCACAAGCAAAGGTGGAATATAAATGTTTTAATTAATAAAAAATTAATTAATATTTTCTGTAAACTGAATTACCCAAACATTTTAGCCGTTTCCAGAAAATTTTACATCGTAATGTTGTTATTTTTAAGATGATGGGATTAGAATGTTTATATCCCAAATGTGGTCATTCCATAGATTTATATCACAGCAATACTGACTGTTTCAATTTCAGTACCATTCACATAATAATTTGCATTTTTCAGCCCTACCACACATTGTTTTCATCAGGCCACAAATGATGCAACTGTGATACAATCTACTTTCCTGGCTAATCACAGCCAGTTCAAACTCCATCAGTATTTGTGGTTAATATTTTCTGCTCCCACTGTGTACCCTTTACCCTTATGTTGAAATCCATTTGCCATTTTGTCACCCATTTATTCAGTTTGGAGAGATTCTTTTTTGAGTTCTTCATTGTCTGAATAATTAGATACCATACATAATCCGTTGGAATCCAGGTCATTATTGAATAAATAACACCAGTCTTAAGATATTTTGTATGCTGTTTTTCAGAACACTACTTGAGATGGCTTACAAGTAAAACAATGAGACAATTTAAAGACAAGCCATTAAGAAAAAGCCACTAAATACTCAGATTGGTTGAAGATAATGTTTCCGCTTAAGTATTGTGCACTAATGTGGTTTAATTTTTGGTAAAACCATATTTAGTTATTAAAATTGCTATAAGTGTGGCAAAGAATAAGTGTGGCAAAGAATAAGTGTGGCAAAGAAAATTGCCTGTATGTTCCAGTTGTTTGTTGTCCACCTTTTCAGCAATATCTGTGCATTAGTGTCATGACAACTTTTTCTTAAACCTGATCAACAAGCTTGTGTGACAGTATGTGATTACCTCTGCTGTGCCAAATTCTCTGGAAGCTATAATGAAATCATCCAATCTAAAATAAGGAAAACCAAATATCTGAGGGCAAAGGTTCCCCTCCCCTTTGTGGCTCTTCATATTTCTGTATTGTGAGTTTTCCTAGTGACCAATTAGACTCTTTGTTACAGAAATGCCATTTTGATAATGAAAGTTTATGCCAACTGGGAATGTGATTATATTGTCAGTTTACAGGTACAGTATAAATAGAGTTTTAACAGATCTCCTACAATTCATTTTTATTTCTTTTAGAGCAACATACAGATATTGAAGTAACATAACAAGTATATAATATTGGTATGTCAGACGTAGAAAAATTAACACATAATCTAAGAAAAACACTAGGTAGGGCTTAGCAAAAGTTGTTTCATAGAAATTAGTATTTTAGCAAACAGGAATACCTCAGAGTGCTATCAGTGAACATCAAGAGAGAAGTTGTTAACGATGGCAACAGGTCTATATATGTATGTTGTAGTTTATGAGTACTGTTGGATGTAAGTGGGCCCTGATCAAGCTAGAATGTGTTTCAAAGAGTTAACCATTTGTGGTACAGCAGATTGGATGGGAGTAAATCATGAGATATCATAAAAGAAAAAATTGGGTACCAGGTAATCTCCAATTTAGAATAGTATGGTGAACCTGTTTGTGACCTTTGAATCGAAACTGTTATTTTTGCCATTACAAATTGTTCCCACAAATTGTTCCCACAATTTGTCATGCCATGCAGAGACCTTTGGAGGAGAGGGGGATTTCCAGCAAGCTGCTAACGTCAAGCGTGCCATTGCAAGGAGAATCGAGATAAGGTCTTTAATTCTGTCTGTGATAGAGTTGTCCCAGAGATTCAAAAGGAAAATTTCTAGCTTGAAGGAGATATTTTGTGATGTAGTCTCATTAATTTGTAGTTTCCAGAATTGCCAGATCTTTGGGCAACTCCACCAGCAGTGAAGGTAAGAGCCTTCATGTCCACATTCTTTCGAGCATAGTGAGCTGTTATTTATGTTTATTTTGCTGAGGAGTTGCTGAGGAGTCATGTACCATCTGGAGGTAAGTTTGAAGAATTGTAGCCTTATATTGTATATATTGGAGTTATTTGCAGGTGAAGCCCAAATAGTCTCCCATTCCAATTTCTGCCAATGTACATTTAAATCTTCTTCCCATCTAATTTGATGTTTGAGTTTTATATGGGTGTCTTCTGTAATTATCATTTTATACAACCTGGACAGTAAGCCTTTTGGAGAGTCGGGAAAAGTCATGATGATATTTTTGAAATTAGTCAGTTCTCTTTGAAATGTCCCTAGTTCAGTGGGATGTTCCATCAGATTTCTTAACTGAAAGTATTGATGCCATGGAGTTTGTGTGCCAGTCTTTTGATCAAAGTACTGCTCATCTTGGATTCTTCCTTTTGATATCATATCACAAGGGCATCCGAAGTTAGCATTCATCCAATCTTCAAAGGCATTGGGAGTCATACCTGGCTGAAACCAATTTTGATAGGTGTACGGGGAGAGCTGAGATATTCCTGAGGGGAGAAGTTTTTTGTTGCGATCCCAAGTTTTAATTGCTATCGAGAGAAGCATGTTGTCATTGATTGTTTTCGACCTAGGTTTGGGTTTTAACCAGAAAATTTCTCGGAGGTCAAATGGTGCTGTATAGGATTGTCCTATTTGCATCCAGTGCTTTTGGGAGTCTTTATATTGCATTTGGATGGTTTGAGAGAGAATAGCCACTTGTTGATAGGCTCACAGAAGGGGGATGTCAACGCCTCCTTGTTTGGTAGGTCTGTCTAAAATGATATTACTAATCCTTGTTCTTTTGTCTTCCCATAGAAAATTGACTGCCAGGAATGCAGGTCTTTTTTTGTGATGAAAAGAGGCAAGGTTCAGAAAAGGTATATACATTTGGGGATTATGAAACTCAGCAGTCATGGGATAATAGGATAAGTCCTCTTGTGGAATTGAAAACATATCAGCCAGTATCATAATGCCCTGTATAAATCAATGGTGTGGCCTCATTTGGAATACTGTGTACAGTTCTGCTCACCACACCTCAAAAAAGATATTATAGCATTGGAAAAAGTACAGAAAAGGGCAACTAAAATGATTTAGGAGATGGAACACTTTCCCTATGAAGAAGGGTTAAAGAGGCTGTGACTGTTTAGCTTGGAGAAACAATGACTGAGGGATGACATGATAGAGGTTTAAAAAATTATGCATGGGATAGAGAAGGTAGAGAAAGAAGTACTTTTCTCCCTTTCTAACAATATGAGAACTCATGGGCACTCAATGAAATTATTGAACAGTAGGTTTAGAACAGATAAAAAGTAGTACTTCTTGACCCAAAGAGTAATTAACACGTGGAATTACCTGCCACAGGAAGTGGTGGCACCTACAAGCATAGACAGCTTCAAGAGGAAATTAGATAAACATATGGAGCAGAGGTCCATCAATGGCTATTAGCCACAAGGCATAGAGGGAACACTATGTCTGGGACAGTGATGTACTGTATTCTTGGTGCTTGGGGGCAATACTGGGAAGGCTTCTGGAGTTCTGACCCCGCTAGTTTACCTCCTGATGGCACCTGATTTTTGGTCACTGTGTGACACAGAGTGTTGGACTGGATGGGCCATTGGCTTGATACAACGTGGCTTCTCTTATGATCTAATATTCTTATAGAGCTGTCTTCTGAGCTTATTTACTTTTCTTATAGCCCACCTTTCTCCTTAAGACTTGAGGCAAACTACAGAATATAAAAACAATGCAATCAAATGGTATAAGAAAGATATCCAGTAAAGAGTGCAACAGGATGCACAGAAGGAATCAAAGAAGAATTCAGAAAACACTCATATCGTAACCCGTCTCTCAAGATCATGAATCATGATTGTAGCTAGTAAAGCTTAACACTTCCTTCAAAACACACAACTTACCTAGAACGTAGTCTGCGCAGGATTCAGATTGCAAAAAGGGAAAAAAAAACATGTTACAGATATTTAATTCCTATGTTGAAATATGTATAATTTTTGGGAGTGAGTTTCTAGTTTGTATATTTATGCAACATTGTTGTGGGAGCTAAATTACTTTGGAACTGTCTCTTTAACTTGCATTGTAAGGGACATATTGCTTTAAACTGTTCCTTTAAACTACATTGTGTCTGCGAATGCTTTCATGTGATTGGGAATTGTATGTTGTGATTAGCATTAGTTATTGACGTAAACTTGTGTGATTGTAAGAATTTTTAAACTTCAGATTATAATAACTACACTGAAATTGCTTAGATACTTTATTGTTTATTTGGTTATATAATTTATAAATATTACACCGCTGATTTAAAAAAATGGATGCAGTGGAGTCAAGTGCTTGTGATGGCTGTACACTCGGTGATTTTTGTCTCCGTTAACTACCTGGAGGTTGGCAACTACAAACAATGTAAAAATGGATTACAAAGGCAGAAAACAGTGCCGTAAAAACCAAGCTGATAACTATAATAAGCATTGCAATCAACTAGAGTAAATGTAAAATGCTGTGTTAGCCTGTTAGATTACAGAAATCTTTACAACTTCTTTTTTAAGCACTGGTGAGCATTTTTATTCAACCTGGAGATGACAGTGGCATGTAGATTCTTAGTTTATGAAGGCAATAGAGAGCACGTGAGATATTCGACTGAAAATATTTGTTGACCAAATCCGCTGTTTCCAAGTAAATATTAAAAGAACAGCTAAGTGAACCTCCTAAATTTCAGAAATAGCATGTTGGTACATGACTGAGACATAAGATCTATATTCTGCTGTATTCTACTGCATTAGTCATTTGTCCTACAGAGACCCAGAGTCGCTGCTTGATTGGATTTGGGAACTACTCTAGAAACAAAAGCCTTAAATGTCTGAAGAACAGAGAGACTATATATATCAGGTTTCACTGAAAACAGTTCAGAAGGGAAATTAATTTGCAAGACTTCTGAAAGATCACAGAGCACTTGATCATGGATTCTCTTTTGACCTATGGAGGAATAGTTGTTCAGAATTACTACTCAAATATTCCTCATGAATTGCTGTAAGTACTGACACAGATGAAAGAAGCCTTCAGTCATTGCCTGATTAAATGTAAAATTGTGACTAGCCAATTAACAGGCAGTCACTTGGCCAGTCAGTTGACAGGCATCCAAAACTCTAGCAGCCGAATGAGATCTAATGCTTGAGTATTGCATAATTGTTCATTTCTGAAGAAACTGCAGAAGAAAGGAATTATTGGATTTAGCTGTAAGCTTTGAATTGTCTGAGTCCTCAAGAGAAGAAAAACATGCATGAGTGTTAAAAGTTTCACATTTATAACAGAACCTGAAGCAACCCAAAATGCCTTTATTGTGTATAGGAATTTAATTTCACTGCTTGAATTGAACATTCTGATTTGCTTACGGGAAATGGCAATGCCACCACAAACTCTTCTACAGTGCTTGTGTGTCTCGGTGAAATCTTGTTAACTGCTCTGAGTCGATAGAACTGTAGAAAATACTGCACAATTGAAATATGAAAGGCCTTTCCCCAGTGTCTGTTTGTGTGCATTTGTATAAAATGCTATATGTTTGTGCTTGAAAGGCATGTGAATAATTGCTTTTCAGGTTCCAAGATTAGTTTTTCACTGAAATTTGCTAGGTTCCAGTTTTTCTCTTGTGGCTTTTTGAACAGCAACCAATAAATGTATAATAATGTAGGAAGTAGCTGTTTGGCTACAACACTCTGTAGTTGCCCTTAAAGTAAAGGTAAAGGTTCCCTTTCTCGAAAGGCAGTCGAATCCGACTCTAGGGTTGCAGTGCTCATCTCTGTTTCAAAGCCAAAGAGCCAGCGCTGTCTGAAGACATTTCCGTGGTCATGTGGCCGGCATGACTAAACACCAAGGCACACGGAACGCTGTTACCTTCCCACTGAAGTGGTACCTAATTATCTACTTGCAATTTCTTGCTTTCGAACTGCTAGGTTGCCCTTAGTGCTAAAGAATAGCAAGGACAAAGGAAAATGTGAAGCTGGATAATATCTTGCAGAATAGTGGCTGTGTTAGTCTGTTGTAATAAGAGTCTTATGGCACCTTGGAGAATAATGTGCTTACTGAGGTATGAGCCCCCTTCATCACATGCATGAAGACCCACGTATGCTACCCAGTGCTCTTTGGTGAGAAGGCGGGATACAAAAAAAAGGTACTGCAGATACACACACACGTGTACATTCAGAGACACCCACACATGTATATGTTATGTTCACATGACTTCAGTGATGGGGGTGAGTGAGGAGACCATTTTCAAAGTAAAATTAACAAATCCAAGATGTTACCATAAGCCTTTGAAAATAGTAGGGGACTAGGAACTTCCCAGTGGACTCAATAAGATGCATGAAGTATTAATGGCTAAATCGTAATAGCTTGTAAGGACATAAACTTGGATTATGAACATACAAAGCTGCTACATACTGGCTTCATCTAGCTCAGTGTACCCTATTCTGACTGGCTACAGAGTGGGAAAAGTTAACACATATGCTCTGGCAGCAGGCCAAAGGTTCAGGCTGAAAGAAGAGGAACCACCATGATGGAATCACATTCTGTGGTGAATTGTGAAGCTATTTTATAGTTAGTCAGACCACTGATCCATCTGTCTTAAAATTGTTTTTTATGAATGGCAAAAGTTTTAGGCAAAGGTCCTCCCATATCCTGCTGCTGAGATTACTTAATTGGAGGTGCCTAGGATCAAACTGAACCTTATATATGCAACACGCACACACAACAAAGCTGCTTTGTATTGAGACAGACCATTGGTCTGTCAAAATTAGTATTGCACTCTGATTGGTAATAACTCTCCAGGGTCTCAGATGTGTTCCACATCACTTACTACTTGATGCTTGAGTCCAGTGGCACCTTTAAGACCAACAAAGTTTTATTCAAGGTATAAACTTTCATGTACAAGGACACTTCTTCAGATATAGTGAAACACAATTTGCTCAGCCATTACATAAAGGAAGGGGGGTTAGTTGCCAGGAAGGGCCAATTAAAGTCAAGACAGACGGAAACCAAAATGGAAATTTCCAGTCCATACATATAGATAGAGGGTGAGCAGTAAATTATCATAAGCATAATGAAAATGTTTAAGAGATTCAAGGATCAAACAGGAATAATAAGCTTAGTTTATATGGTTACCATTTGTTTGGGTTCAGTTCTGGGGGGGAAACATGAAGGAAAGAAATATGTCAAAACTGGAGAATGCTGAGAGTAATTAATTGAGACCCTGCCATCTGTCTCCTCTAAAGCATGGTCACGATGACATCACTCAGAAATGTGATGACATCACCCAGAAGTGACATCATCGTGTCACCGACGTTGGGGGTAACACTGTAGGTTTTGGGCAAAACTCTATGATTTGTAGCTGATTTTACCATAGAGTTTTGCCCAAAAACTAGACCATCACCACATGACATGAGTGGTGTGATGACATCACTTCTGGGTGATGTCATCACGTTGCCTTTTGGGCCAGTTGGGGGTGGGATTTTCCCCCAGCTAACCAGCTGGTCTGCAGCAGGGAAGCACCCACAAAAGCACAGGCAACCTTACTGTGTCAGCACTTTTCCTGGCAAGAGATTGCAGGAAACAAGACAGCAGGAGACAACTGCCCTCCCCTATAGTCCAGTCATCCAGATTGCTGCCACAGGGCATCTCTCCTACCTTCTTCAGACAGGTCACTGCTGCCTTCAGCAAAAGCAGGAGTAGGAGTGAGCTTGATGCTCCACAGCCTACCAAGGCATCCAGACTAGTGTTCACTAGTGTAAAACAGAATGGTCTAATTTTCAAAAGACTTCCACAAACAAAAAGGGAACAGGCACAGAATTTTCTGTTTGTGTACAGCCATGTAGGTAAAGTTTGTCAGCATGGCTGGTTTTTAGAAAGGGAATGTTCAAAAGACAAAGTGCAGGGCAAATCAGAGATAAAGAGTAAGTATAAAAGTGACACGTACTGAATTAATAATTGATGGACCTCAGTTTGTTCTTAATAATCTATTCCACCAGAAGAAAAACTTTTAGGGTACAACCTTGAATTATTTTATCTATCTTATTTAATAGTTCTAGCATTGCCACAGATATTGATTTTTCATACACTCCATCTCCTAGGTAAATTAACTACTGTTGAAACAGCTGTCTGTTGCCTCAGAGGGCATTGCTTCTCTGTGGTAGGCAGCCACTTTTCATAGGGCAGAAATAAAATAGCTTTCTCCTGGGAAGGATATTTGTTAGTTGAAATGTCAGGCAACTGAGTGCAGTGCCTTACCTTCTGTATGTGTGTACTCTGCATTGGTGGCTTTTCTTTGGCACCTATGAGAACTTCTTTCCCCATTTCACATTCATTGGAGTTAATTTTTCAGGACAGACTGAGTAAAAAGTAAAAAACTGGAACCTTTGTCCTATTGAGGTTGAAGTGTAATAAGAAAAAAAAAAGATGAAAGCCAAGGGGGTATTGTAACTCCATGCATTACCAAGACTGAACTGGGGCTCAGATCATCAAGTGATATGTTAACGGTCACACAAGAAGCCGAAATGAAAATGGAATCCAAGTCTCAAGAGCCCTCACTAAAGGGGTCTCAACAACTTTCATTAACAGCATCTTCTGAACTTTAGAAAAGCTTTGGAAAATGTGAGTATTTGACAATTCTGCTTTTATCTTCCAGCTGTATTTATAAGTAATGAGGGGGTAAATGAAGCTTTTATAAATTCCACTTTCTTTGACATGCTCAAGTTACTCTGAAACTACTGAAACCCTTTCACACAAGTTTCCATATCTTGGCACACCACCCCAAATGAAGACATGAGACACCAAGCAGCCAGTGACAGCACAACCACTCCTCAGGTGTTTTTTTGCTCCCTTCCCCCTCCAGATTTAACAAACAGGCAAATAAAGGGTGTGTGTGTGTGTAGAAAATTACCTCCTACACTGAACTCCCACAAACTGCCACGCACCTACTGAATAAACAACTAGTGGGGAAGCACTCAAACCAACAACCCACACTCCCACAAGCAAACAACAAACCAGCTGAAGAGACAGACTCTGTGGAAGCAGGTCTTCATTCTCTGAAGGTGAGAGAAAGCAACAGGGCAAAATGGCCATCTGACCTCATCTGATTGGCTGCTCTGCTTTCCACACAACTAGCAGAGCTGCACGCTTCATTTGAATCAAGTTGAAAGCCAGGTCAAATCAATCCACAGCATAATTTGCTGTGAATCCTGCTTATGTTAATATACATCCATAATTCACCAGAGAAATGGTATTATGATAGGGTTGCCAGGTCTCTACTTACCTGCAGTGGGGGTTTCCCAGCTCCTTGTTGGGATTTTTCTGCCACATGTGCTTTGTGCATGCAGTGCAATGACATCACCAGTAGTGATGTCATCCCACTAGGGCCATCGCACAGCGATGCTCTAGCATTTGGGGCAAAACCTCTATGGTAACCATAGAGTTCCCCCCAAAATGCTAGAGCATTGCCATGCAATGGCCCCAGCATGATGATGTCAGCGGTGTCCCCATGGGACACTGCTGTTCGGGGGTGGGGCTTCCTCCACCGGCCAGCTGTGAATTGACGGCCACAAAATCAGGGGATCTCCTGGCCCACCAGGGGGATGGCAACCCTCTATTATGACTATATATCTAATACTGAACTGGCCCCCTCTGTGTGGATCCTTAGATCCGGACATCGGGGGCACTTGGGGGGGAGGGAGAGGTTTGTACACATGTGGGGCGGTCCCCACGTGTGCACAAAAATGCTAAATGGTGAAAAAACTTTCGGGGGGATGTTTAAATCCCCCCAAAAGTGCCAGAGCATTCCATGCGCATGTGCACGGAACGCTCTGTGACCTACCTGGCTTCCGTGCACGGGAAAGAAACCGAACGGCCGGAGAGGCCCAGTAGTGGTGGCGGCGGGAAGAGACAGGTGAGGAGGGGGAAGAAAGTCGGGGAGGGGAAGAGAGACTGCTGAGGCCCGGCGGATGTAAGCCGTGCGGGCCTCGGTTCACGGGGGAAAAAGAGAAAGAGAGAGAGACAACGTCGGGGAGGAGGGGGAACGGTGAGGGGGGGAGACAGCCTGGCAAGGCCCGGCGGATGTTAGCCGTGCGGGCCACGCAGCGACGGGGGAAAGAGAGAGAGAGAGAGACTGGGGGGAAGAGAGAGAAGGCGGGGGAGAGAGAGACTGGGGGGAAGAGAGAGAAGGGGGGATAGAGAGACACAGAGAGAGAGAGACTGGGGGGAAGAGAGAGAATGGGGGGAAAGAGAGAGACTGGCCCCCCCGCGAGTATCGCGGGTCCCCCCTTGTAATTTTATAATAGCATTCTGACTAGTGCCTCCCCTTGTTCAGAAAATCTGTTTTCATAACCCTGATCTTTTGATTTTCTCTGCACTGTTAAGGGGCAGAAACCTCTTTAAAAACAAACCCCACCTGAACCTGAAATTATTTTGACACATATTTGATGTGCTAGATCTTTATGGTCCCTTAAAATGAATACATTTATTGTGGCCTTCATAGGATACATCTTGCTTGAGATTATTCCACACTATTTTTGTTATTATTATTTTCCATTCTTAGGATGTGCATGAAGCAATTTCTCCCTTTAGAAAAGGGCAATTTCCATTTATCTTTCATTTGGCAAAAGTATCAGATTACCTCCCCCGTAGTATTTTTACTTGGCTGATTTTAAACCTTCACAGCAATGTCCTTAGAAATACTGCTGTTTGGTAATTTCATAGGCATGCAGTAGTTTCAGAAATTGTAGGGCTAACATTCTGAATCTGGCTCATTTGCTCACATTTTTATCCTTCACATCTTTCAGATTTCAACAGACCTACAACATATATTTTGCTGTGTGAGTTGTTTTTTTTTAAAAAAGCACTCAAGTTCCAGCTCCTGCAGACAAACTTGAAAACCATACCTATAATCTTATCTTTGAATGGGCATATCAATAGGTTTTTACAGTATCCATGCTGTTGACTAAGACTGAAAGAAAATTTCTGTGTTGTGTGTTTTACCATTCCTGTTGTGCCTGCATGAATCATGTCCTGCAGAGTTTGAGTATGCTTTACATTATCTTCTCAACGACAGTGCCCATCAGTTATTGTGCTACCTGTGTCTCTTTGTCACATGCTGATGAATATGATATTAACGAAGACCTTTATCACTAAAGGGAAGACAATGGGGAAGATTTTTTACTGAAAGCTGTGTCTCAGTACTTCTGAAAAACACAACTAGTTAATGTAACTGCAAATCCAGAGTTGTTCCTTGCTGCAAAGGGAGTGGTGTCCCACTCCCACTCATCTACTTTTTTTAAAAAAAGGACACATTCATCAGGAGATCCAGCAGTGGGGCCAGGATACTAGAAGCCCTCCCACTGTTGCCCCCCTTCAAGCACCAAGAATACAGTGCATCATTTGCCCCAGACTGAAAGTTTCTACCTTGTGGCTAATAGCCACTGATGGACCTCTGCTCCATAGCTATATATCTAATAGCCAAATTGCCCCCTCCGTGCAGATATCTAAATCCACACATCGGGGGCACTTGGGGGCAGGGAGATTTTCCAGCACACTTGGAGCAGTCTCCAGGTGTGCAAAAAAATCTAAAAAGTTGAAAAAATATACGGGGGATACTTAAATCCCCCCAAAAGTAAAAGAGCGTCCCCTGCACATGCGCAGAGAATGCTCTGGCCATTGGAGGGGAGACTCGGCAGGCCCGGCGGCTGGGAGCTGCTTAGGACGCGCTGCTGGAGCTGGGGGGAAGGCTTGGCAGGCTGTGCGGCTCACTGCAGGGGCAGGGAAGGCGGAGGAGAAGGTTTGGCAGGCCTGGTGGCTGGGAGCCACATGGTCCTTACTGTCGGTGCGGGGGGGGGTTGGGGGGAGAAGGATTGGTGGGCTCAGGCATCGCCGTTAGTATGGAGGGGAGTAGGGGAGAAGGCTCACCTGTGGCTGCTTCCTCCTCCTCCACATGGAGCTCCTTCCCCCCCATGAGTATCGCGGATCCCCCTTTCTTGTGTTTATCTAATTCCCTCTTGAAGCTGTCCATGCTTGTAGCCACCACCAGCTCCTGTGGCAGTGAATTCCATGTGTTAATCACTCTTTGGGTGAAGAAGTACTTCCTTTTATCTGTTCTAACCTGACGGCTCAGCAATTTCATTGAGTGCCCATGAGTTCTTTTATTGTGAGAAAGGGAGAAAAGTACTTCTTTCTTTACCTGATATATCCTATGCATAATCTTATAAACCTTGATCATGTCACCCCTCAGCCATCATTTCTCCAAGCTAAAGAGCCCCAAGTGTTTTAACCTTTCTTCATAGGGAAAGTGTTCCAACCCTTTTATCATTCTAGTTTCCCTTTTCTGCCCTTTTTCCAAAACTATAATATCTTTTTTGAGGTGTGGTACACAGGACTCCAAATGAGGTCGCACCATCGATTTATACATCGCACCATTGATTTATATAGGGGCATTATGATACTGTCTGATTTGTTTTCAATTCCCTTCCTAATAATCCCCAGCATTGCGTTGGCCTTTTTTATTGCAGTCGCATACTGTCTCGACATTTTCAGTGACTTACCTACTACAACTCCAAGATCTCTCTCTTGGTCAGGCTCTGCCAGTTCAGACACCATCAACGTATATTTATAGTTAGGATTTTTGGCTCCAATGTGCATCACTTTGCACTTGGCCACATTGAATCCCATTTGCCACGTTAACGCCCAATTGCCCATCCTCAACAGATCCCTTTGGAGGGCCTCACAATCCTCCCTGGTTCTCACCACCCTGAACAACTTCATGTCATCTGCAGATTTAGCCACTTTACTCCTTACTCCCAACTCCAAATAATTAATAAACAAGTTAAAAAGCATTGGACCCAGTACTGATCCCTGTGGTACCCCACTGCTTACCACCCTCCACTGAGAAAATTGCCCATTTATACTCACTCTCTGTTTCCTATTAATTAGCCAGTTTTTTATACACAAGAGGACTTCTCTTTTTATCCCATGACTATTGAGCTTACTTAGGAGCCTTTGATGAGGAACTTTATCAAAAGTTTCCTGGAAGTCAAGGTAAACAACATCTATTGGGTCCCCCTTGTCCACATGTCAGTTCACTCCCTCAAAGAACACTAACAAGTTAGTGAGACAAGATCTTCCATGCTGAGTCTGCCTGAATAGTTTTTGTTCATCAATGTGCCTACTAATTCTTTCCTTAATAACAGTTTCCACCAACTTACCCGATATGGATGTCAGACTGACTGGCCTGTAATTTCCCGGATCTCCTCGGAACCCTTTTTAAAGATGGGAGTGACATTAGCTACCTTCCAGTCCTCAGGAATGGAGGCACATTTTAATGAAAGATTACATATTTTTGTAAGGAGATCCACAAGTTCACATCTGAGTTCTTTCAGAAACTCTTGGATGTATGCCATCCATGCCTGGTGATTTATTAGTTTTTAGGTTGTCTATCAGTGGTAGGACCTCCTCTCTCATCACCTCAATCTGATTTATAAGACTTAAGGCCTTTGGGATGGAAGCGGCCCACCCATGGCTTTAATCAGGCCTGCAATTTTTTTCTTCCCCCCTCCTTCCCCTCCTGTCCTCACCCTTTGAAACTTGGAGCTGCTGAAGTTCCCAGCTCCCTCCATCTTGTCTTTGCTTCAACAGGAAGCTGTTCTGGGCTTGCAAAGTTAGATTTGTTCAATGAGAAAAGGGTACACCCGCATGATGATAGACTTAACTGGGCATTAGAGTTCACAAATAAGTCATTCAATATAAAAGCTATAATCATGAAACATTGGCACATCCTCAGTGATATTAGGGCATGTCAGTTGCCTTTAAAAGTAGGTTTCAGGAGAACACAAAGTATAAGAGATAAGCTGGTTAGGGCTGATGCCTTTAAGATCCAGGAAACTAACAGAAACCTGATCGGACACCGCAGCTGTGGTAGATGTGCGGCGTGTCCGTTAATGATTGAAACTGACACGTTAGATTTTCCTGACATTAACCTTAAAGAATCCATCCATCATTTTTCATCCTGTGCGACAAAATCGGTCGTCTATCTATTGATATGTGCATGTAATTTAACGTATGTCGGGCAAACATCAAGGACATTGAGGACCCGCATTTTGGAGCATAAATCCAAGATTAAGCACAGACACCCTACCGCACCAATGGTGCAGCATTTTGAGAGGAAAAACCATGGCCCAAGTGATTTTAAATGTATTGTGTTGGAAGTAATTAAAAGTAGACCGTTTACCAGTATGGATATCAAAAAATTATTGCTCCAAAGAGAGGCATTCTGGATATTCAAACTCCAGTCAGAATACCCTAGGGGTTTAAATACCGCACTAGATTTTACTAGCAGTAAAGCCTGTTGTGAAAGCAATACAATGGGATCTAGAAAGAGGCTCTGGGGGAGTGCTCTGGCTTTGGGCAAACAGTGTCAATTTGCTGTGGTGACCTCAGCAGGGTATAATGACAGAGTCCACTGTTTTCTCCAGAGGAACTGATCTCTGCTACCTGAAGAGCAGTTGTAATTGTGAGTGATCTGTAGCCCTCACCTGGAGATTGGCAGCAATTGTTACCCAGGACAAAGTGGCTGGTTTGGAGGGTGTAGTCTATGGCATTCTACCTGTCTGAGGTCCCACCCCTCTGCAAACCCCACCCTCTCCAGGCTCCACCCCTCAAATCCCCAGGAATTTGTCAGCATGTAGTTGGCAACCCCATCTCCTTCCCAGCTAACCATCAACCTACCATTATCTGCCCCTTTGACTTCAGCTGACTTCCGCCCTCCCTTTTGCAGAGCAATTGTAATTTTGAGTGGTCTCCAGCCCTCACCTGGAGATTAGCAACAATGGTTCCCCATGAGGGATTGAGTGGTTTGGAGGGTGGAGTCTATGGCATTGTACCTGTCTGAGGTCCCACCCCTCCTCAAACCTCACCCTCTTCAGGCTCCATCCCTCAAATCTCCAGGAATTTCCCATCTGGAGTTGGCAACCCTATCAGGACTGGCCCCAATGTGTTTTCTCCCAAAGGCCAAAGTAGGTGACAGGACCAAGCTTAGTTGCCTACCAACAGGCATTGAGGGGAATGTAGGGTTGCCAGCTCTAAGGAGGGAAATACCTGGAGTTTTGGGGGGTGGATTCTGTAGAGGGCAGCATTGGGCGGGGGGGGGGGCGGAAGGACTCAGCAGGTATAATGTCATAGGGTCTACCCTCCAAAGCAGCCATTTTCTCCAGGGGAAACTGATCTCTGTCATCTGGAGATCAATTGTAGCAGTGGGAGATCTCCAGGTCCCACCTGGAGTTTGGCAACCCTAGGGGAAAGTGTGCTGCACAGCAGGGGGTTGAAGAGAATGGTTTGATGGGTGCTGGGCCAAGATTGGCAACAATAGTTCCCCAGGAGCAAATAGCTGGGTTGGAGGGTGGAGTCTATGGCACTGTAACCTGTCTGAGGTCCCCATCTCCCCAGGCAGCTTTTAAAACATGATCCTGGGACCTACACACCACCAGACATTCCAACTGCCTTGCGGGGGGGGGAGTATGAGGTGTGGAATGGAGTGAAGTCCAATCAGCTTCCATATGCAAAAGACCTTGAAGGTTCCATATGCAACTGACATTCCAACTGCCTTGCGGGGAGCGGGGTGAGTTCGAGGTGTGGAATGCAGTGAAGTCCAATCAGCTTCCATATGCAAAAGACCTTGAAACACTGGGCGGGACTGCACAAAGCAGCCAGTCAACCCAGCCAGTGTCTTCTGACTGACAGTTCAAGCGTCCATACACTAAAGGAGTGCATTTTAGAACTTTGGCACCCACTATTCAATTATATATAAGGAGAGATTTGCATTGTCAAACACCACTATCCCCACACCTTTCCATTTTAGGCAGGCATCTTTTAAGGGGAGGGAGTTTTGGGAGGTGTCAGTTATCAACGACTGTTAAGTAAACAAAATATCACAAGAGTTTTAAGCATATTTGTATTTTAAGTTTAAAAAAGCTTTAATTGTGTTTGTATCTTTTATAACATTTATATCTCTGCTACTTGGCATTACATTTTAGGACACACGTGGTCTGGCCCCACAAAGTCCCATTTATGTCAAATCCGGCCCTTATAAAAAATGAGTTCAACACCCATAGATTAGACAATTGAGTTCCATGCAGTTCTCAAGACTTGCTTCAGAGGAGGGAAAATATAAGACTGAGAAGAAGATTCCACACAAATTGCATGAAACTAATTTTTTCCAGCTCTGTTAGCCTCCCCTTCCAATATTACTCTTGTGAGGATCATACTACTGTTGTGGAGGGGTTTAGAATAGGCCACAGAGCCCACCCTCCAAAGCATTCATTTTTTTTTTGCCACTGTCATTTGAAGATCAGTTGTAATTCCAGGAGATCTTCAGGCCCTACCTCGACGTTGCTCCTAAGTAGTGTTGCTCACGTGTGTAGTACTAATAAAGTGTATTGTTAGATCACCAAAAACATGCATTCAGTTACATTCCAAAATGAACTCCAAAGTGCAATGGCCCTGCTAAATTGAGGAATGATTATTTTTTCCAGTGATTATGTCCCACATTTTGTGCCTCCCATCATTTGTGTTTAGTAGAATGTGGAGAAGACCATGGAATAAAGATATGTAATCAAAGACAACCTTGGGAAGTATAACTCACGTGGAGGTAGTAAGAGCATGTAAGAGAATCCCTTCAACTGTATCCAGTGAGTCCAAGAGAAAACTGTAGGATTACAGCACTGGGACTGGCTCAAATTGGAAGCAGGGACAAACAATTCTGTTGTCTAGTTTTTAGTTCTTCCTAAAGTGGTATAAGAAGAGAAGGCTTTAAAGGTCAGCAAGAGAACCAAGAAATAAATGATTTTGTGGATAAAATACTCCTCTTGATACCACAGAGACTGCCATTTATAAAATAATTTCTGTTGGCACAGTTTTCTAACTGGATTTTATGATCCTAGTGCACTGCAGTTTTCTTATAAAAGGAGATAATTCTATAAAAATGCACATAGCATAGATATCACAATGAACGATATCAAATCCTGGCAGGATTTCTGATGGTTGTTTTAGAGGCTGACTTAAACTTTAGGAATATTACAGAGGAATATATAAAGCTGCCCAGGGCTATCTAAGAATAGAGAGCCCTGCTGGATCAGACTAGTAGTTCATCTAGTCCAGCATCCTGCTTCACCCTGCAGCCAACCAGTTGTCCTGGAGGAAAAACAAACAGCATAGAGGTGAAGGCCTTTCCCTGATATTGCCTCCTGGTCATTGGTATACAAAGTTTTATTTCCTCTACTAGAGGTTCTTTTTAATCACCATGGCTAGTAACCTTTGATGGACATAATTTCCATGAATCTGTTCTAATCCCCTTTTTAAAGCCATCTGTGCTCATGGCCATCACTATGTCCACTGGCAGTGAATTCATTTTCTTTTCTCTGTCCTGAATCTATTGCCCAGCAATATCATCGGGTGCCCCTAAGGTCTAGAATTAGCAAGAAAATGTTCTCTTTAGCCACTCGTTCCACACTGTGCATAATAAGCCTCTATCATGTAGCCCCTTCGTCTTCCCCCCAGACTAAAAAGTCCCAGATTCTTCAGCCTTTTCTCAAAAGAAAGGTGCTCCAACCCTTTAAGCATCTTGTGTTTTCCTTTTCTGTATTTTTTTCAACTCTTCAATTTTTTTTTTGAGATATGGCAACTAGAACAGTACACAGTATTATAGAGGTGTCCATACAATAAATCTATATAGGTGCATTACAATATTGGACATTTTATTTTCAATTCCTTTTCTAATAATCCTCTGTATGCAGTTTGCTTTTTTCACTGCTGCCGCACATGAAGTCAGCATCTAACCCAGTATTCTCCTCTGACTGGAAGCAGTCCTTCACTGTTATTGTTAGAGGTCTTACCCAACCCTGCTACCTGAGATCTTTTAGCTGGACACACCAGGGTTCAAACCCTGCATGCAAAGCATGTACACTACTGCTGAGTTATTGGCCTTCCTAATTAAAGGTCCAGGCCTCTGACAACTTCCAACCTAAGGGAAGTTTTGAATTGAACATACAGCACCAGCCGTGCAACCTAAGCATAATGATCACAACCCAACCACTGTACTGCATATTTGTTCATATCTGTGAACACCAGGCAACCTACCTCTATAGCAATCTGGGCATTTCTTTGAGTTCCCTTCTAATATGGTAAAAATGTTCTGGGATTCTTTCTGTAAAAAAAAACCAACCCCTTTATAATAAAAGGAGATGTGCCAGTGATAATCTGTGGTATCGGTGTGCAATAATCTGTGGTATCGGTGTGCAAGATCATCTTCCCCAGGCACCCTGGAGCTGCAGGGCACCTGGGGAAGCCAAGGAAATGAAGTGCACACTTCATTCCAGCTGCCTTGAAACTCTTTTCTGCTAAAGTTTTAGCTCAAATGAGATATGGGACACAAATTATGCGATTTACAAATCTTCAGGCATTAGAACTAGTCCAATCAAAATTCCTGAGATCTTTATTTAATACTCCAAGGTGTACTTCCAACGTCATTTTGAGACAAGAAGCTGGTCTCAGTACAGTCGAACTGAATATATGGTTGCATTCTCTCTGCTTCTGGTTGAAAGTCCACCTGGTCCCCGCTGGGCTATTTCCATACCTATTGGCCGCATCTCCCTATCCCCAGTGGTTCACTAGAGCCACTAACAAATTGAGAACATTAGATTTAGACCCGTACCAACTTTTGGAAAGCGGCTATGTCAGGGCAAAATCTATTGTCATTCAACGTCTCAGAGATATTGAGCTGCAAACGACTCACGCTGCAACTCCGCCGCTCTATAAATCTCTGAAACCCGAAATTTATATGACCACTCCTCAATATTTAGCTAATATCTCCAACCCAAATCATAGATGGGCTTTCTCCAGAGCCAGATTTGATGCTTTTCCATCGGCAGTTCTTTCTGGAAGATTTCAACGTATCCCAAGGCATTTGAGACTTTGTTCATGCTCCTCTGAGTCAATAGAGACCCTCCCCCATATTTTATTTTATTGCTCTTATTATGCAGAAGAAAGAGCCCTCTTAATTACACCTATATTAAGGTCACTTAGGGTCCAAGGACAACTAGCAATTCATTCTGAGGAACTTGTGCTGAAATATCTATTGGAGGACAAATCCATTGCAATATCAAGGAATGTTGCTAAATTTCTTTTTATTGCATTTGCAAAGCGCAAGCTCCTCCTTAGTACTCTTTATGATGTCTCCTCTCTGTAATGTTTTGGTAACCTGGGTTTGCTTTTTTGATCCTGTATGCTGTTTGATGGGTCTTTGACCGTAATAAATAATGATGATGATGAAGTTTAAACTGCCTTCCCACAGAGGCTTCGCTTCCCTAGGCGCACCGCAGCAGTGGAGTGCCCGGGAAAGTGAAGGGAAGCCTTTGCGTGCTCTGCTGGGCTGTCTGGTTGAAACTGGGCAGCCCAGCAAAACCCCAGCTGAGCTCACAGGGAGACCTCTCCCTGCAGGATTAGCTTTTTTGTGGGCTCTGCTGGGCTGTCCAGCTTCAACCGGGTAGCCCGGTGGAGCCCCAGCTAAGCCCATGAGGAGACTGCAGCAGGCTGGCTGGAGAAGGGAATGGGAGGTAGAGTGGGTCAGTTTTACTCCCCTCCATTTGGCAAAGCCTAATGCACACCCCTACTGGCAACCCAGAAGAGGGACTTCTTGGTCATGGCACAAAAGCTCTGCAACTCTCTCCCCAAGTAGATTTATCTGTCCCCTTCTGTTGCTGTCTTCTGTCAGCAGGTGAAGAGTTTTTTGTTTTGTTTGGCATTCCCTTAGCGATTCCTTCTTCCTAACCAATGTTTTTATGGTTTGTATATATTTTAACTATTTTCTAAGTATTTTAACTGTGTGTTGTTGTTTTTTAAAAAATAATGATGTATGTTTGGGAGGGCACTTGATTTCAGTGGTTTTATAATGTAAATTTATCTTGTATGTTTTAAATTATTTGCTGCCTTGGCAGCCCTTGTAAGGGTAGAAAGGTGGGCTATAGCTTATGTAAATAAATCATAATAATAAGCAAGCATTAAGCTTAACATGCATGAAAGTATCTCTTACCTATGCAGGATTAATTGTACTCAATGTCACTTTTAAACTACACTAACTGGCCCCTAGGTTAAGGTAAAGGTTTCCCTTGCTTGAAAGCCAGTCAAATCCAACTCTAGGGATGCAGCGCTCATCTCCGTTTCCAAGCCAAAGAGCCAGCGCTGTCCAAAGATGTTTCCGTGGTCATATGCCCAGCATGACTAGACGCTGAGGAGCACGGAATCCTGTTACCTTCCCACCAAAGTGGTACCTATTTATCTACTTGCAATTTCTTGCTTTCCAACTGCTAGGTTGGCAAGAGATGGGGCCAGAGATGGGAGCTCACTTCATCACGCGGCACTAGGTTCTGGAACTGCCGAACTACCATCCTTCTGGTGTGCAGTTCAGTGTCTTAACCACTTGAGCCCCTGCAGCCCTCAGCTGGTCCCTACACATACATTATTCTATACACTGAAGTCTATGCCTCTGTCATGGTTTCCGTAGGCATTAATTTGGGGAGGAGAGTGTATTACACCACCTGGTAAATTTTGTTTTTTTATATATATGACTGGCATAACATTTCAATCAGGCCCCATATAGGAAACTGTTAAAAATTCTACCATATGAATAATGATTTGAGCAACTAAGAGTAAATCAGCAGAAACAGTTAATGTTGTTGTAGTACTTATTCATCTCTTCTGAAGTATCATATCACCACTCTTCCTTGAAGACAAGGTGGTGAGTTAGATGGGCAACCGATATGACATTGTAAAGCACTTTGTACTTTTTCATGGCAATTGTCAGAGAATAAAAGCAAGCTTTACTGGCTGAGAGAGACCACTTTCCATGTATACCTCTTTATTTTTGAGTGATCTTGAATCCATTTAGCCATCTCTCCTTTTTTTCTCTTTAAGTGCATTTTTCAAATGCCTCCTTGTTGTACCACATGTTATTATTTAAAGACTACTTGGGAAAGTAAACTTACACAAGAGAGAAGTAGTCTCTTTTGAATGGGCCCTTATCAAACAAACCTCCTGAGTAACCATTTATTGATCATTATCATCATAATCTTTTCTGTCTTTTTCTCAGGCTTTTGACTGAGAGGTAACTGTCACAAGCCCAGCTAAAGCTGTAGTTGTATTCAGCACTTACCTGGCTGTAAGTTTCATTGAACTCAGTGGGAGTTCTGAGTAGGGTGGGCATGAACTAGCTGACGAACTGAAGTTCATCATAAATTTTGGGTGGTTCATGGTTTACGAAATGATATTCATGAACTGAAGAGCCACCATACACTTCCACAAATTTTGATGCAGTTCATGGCAGTCTGTGAGGAGCAGAAAGCAGGTGTTTAAATGGCTCAGTCATTTAAACCCCTGCTTTCTGCTCTTCACAAAAAACAGCTGAACATCAGGGAGCTCCCTGCCATTTATCTGATTGATTTAAATGTCTTGGAGCCATTTAACCCCCTGCTTTCTGCTCACTGCAGAAAGTGGCAGCAAGTAGAAAGCAGTGAGTGAAATGGCTTTGATCCATTTAACTCCCTGCTTTCTGCTCACTGCAAAAAGTAGCAGCAAGTAGAAAGCAGTGAGTGAAATGGCTTTGATCCATTTAACCCCCTGCTTTCTGCTCCCCACCACTTTTCATGGGGAGCAGAAAGCAGGGGATTAAATGGTTCATGAACACATACAAACCAGTTTAGTTCACAAATCAGCAGATCTCTTTGTGGTTCAGCCCTAGTTCTCAGGAAACATGCATTGGTTGAGCAGCATATTTTTGCAAATATGTGTATGATGTTTTACCTGAGATTTCTTCAGTTCAGTATAAAGATTCTAAGGGCTCATAGTAATCCACAGCTACTTCACAGGGTGAGGTAATGGATGGATTGTCCATCCTGTGCTCCTTGCAGAAAAGTTGAGTTGAAAATGGATGGCTGGATAAATTATTCAGGATTTATTCATCTAACATGAAGTTCAAGCCATAACTCTTCCAACAAGATGGTAATGTGAATGAAAAGAAAACTCTGTGATGAGTTTATGAAGAAAAAGGAAATGTTCAAGAAATGGAGGGAATCACATAGTTTTAAAGAAGAGTATCTGAGGATTGCTAGGCACTGTAGGTCAGTCATCAGAGAGGTCAAAGCTCAGAGTAAGCTGAGGTTGGCCAAGGAGGTTTGCTACAAAAAGAAAAGTATCTTCAGCTATGTGAGGAGCAAATGCAAGGTAAAAGAGATGATAGGCCTACTGTTGGGTGAAAACTGAGAAACTCTGAAAGGCAACAGAGAGAAAGCAGAAAGGCTCCTTGCCTATTTTGCCTCAGTTTTTTTTTCCTTGGAAGCAGGGAATAGGCTTATCAAGAAAAGGTAGTAGCAAGGCATGACATCCAGGCTGCTGATTGTTGTGGACAGAGAGGTTGTTAGAGACATCTGGCACAAATCCCCTGGGCCAGATGGGGTGCACTTGAAAGTGTTCAAATAACTTTCTAGAGAGCTTTCAGAGCCTTTATCCATCATCTTCAAGACCTCTTGGAGGACAGGAGTTGTGCCACAGGATTGGAGGAGGGTGAATGTTATCCCAAACACCAAAAAGGGAGGAAGGATGACTCAGGGAACTATAGGCCTATCAGTCTGACCTCTGACCTAGTGAAGATACTGGAGAAGATTTTAAAGATGTCAGCCTGCAAGCATCTGATGGACAATTTGGTGATCTGGAGAAGTCAGCACAGATTAGTCCCCAACAGGTCCTGCCAGATCAACCTTGTTTCCTTCTTTGATCAAGTGATGAGCTTACTGGATTGAGGGAATGCCAATGATGTTATTTACTTGGATTTCAGTAAAGCTTTTGACAAGGTTCCCAATGGTGTTCTGATGGGTAGACTGGAGGCCTGCAGACTAAACTCTAGGATAGTTAGGTGGATCTGTCAAGGGATCTGTCAAGGATTGGCAAGTGGGCATCAACATGACAAATGGGGTTCAATGTGGCCAAGTGCAAGGTGATGCACATTGGAGCCAAAAATCCTAAATATAAATACACATTGATGGGGTCTGAACTGGCAGAGATTGATCAAGAGAGAGATCTTGGAGTTGTAGTAGATAACTCATGGAAAATGTCGAGACAGTGTGTGACTGCAATAAAGAAGGCCAATGCTATGCTGGGGATTATTAGGAAGGGTATTGAAAACAGATCAGCCAATATCATAATGCCCCTATATAAATCAATGGTGCGACCTCATTTGGAATACTGTGTGCAGTTCTGGTCACCACACCTTAAAAAGGATATTATAGCGTTGGAAAAAGTGCAGAAAAGGGCAACTTGAATGATAAAAGGGTTGGAACACTTTCCCTAAGGGGAAAGGTTAAAACGCTTATGGCTCTTTAGCTTGGAGAAACGACGACTGAGGGGAGACATGATTGAGGTTTATAAGATTATGCATGGGATAGAGCAGGTAGAGAAAGAGGTACTTTTCTCCCTTTCTCACAATACAAGAACTCGTGGGCACTCAATTAAATTGCTGAGTGGTTGGGTTAGAACGGATAAAAGGAAGTACTTCTTCACCCAAAGAGTGATTAACACATGGAATTCACTGCCACAGGAAGTGGTGGCGGCTACAAGCATGGACGGCTTCAAAAGGGAATTAGATAAGCATATGGAGCAGAGGTCCATCAGTGGCTATTAGCCACAAGGTATAGATAGGGGTACTGGGGCAAGTGATGCTCTGTCTTCTTGGTGTTTGGGGGGGTCAACAGTGGGAGGGCTTCTAATGTCCTGGCCCCACTGCTGGATCTCCTGATGGCACTGGTATTTCTG